>NC_083421.1:34330419-34633449 GCF_020745735.1 Hemiscyllium ocellatum | reverse complement strand
CAGGAACCACTCTCTTGATAAAACAGGATTATCTCTGCAGAAAAATGCAGATTGTAACATAACACAAATTGTATATATAAAATCAATCCCACTGTGGTCTCTAGCTGGAGAGGGCAATTACCCAATCATCTCCATGCTGGCCAAGACTGACTGCATGACTGCTCCAAATCAAGAGGGAAGATTAAATGCTCCCTGTGAGGTGCCACACTTTTAGAGTAAAGAGTTTTCACTTGTAGGTGTAAATAGGAAGGTGTGTCCACCATGTAACAAATCACATGATGATGGAAGTAATTATACAGAATATGAATATATATATATTTAGAAATATATAAATAATTCTATAGACCTTATGGTAAACCTAAGTGCACATAGCTATTAAAATGTGAATAAACTACTCCCTTGGGAAGACAACCTCAGTAAGGGAGTGCAACAAATCTCCTTCAGGAGTCTCCACACAGCAGATTCACAGAAGACACAAGTTGTGAAGAATTGTTGTTATCATGTTGTAGATCTATCTCTAGTCAAAAACTAGCAATTGTGTACTTCATTTGCAGGATAAGTGTTGCTGGCAAAGCAAGCTGGCATGAGTAGCATTTATTGACCATCGAAAATTGACCTTGAACTCCCCTGATCCCACATTCAGCCTTAATGACAACACACGTTATGATCTGAATTTTAGTTTTTGAGGCATAGGCTTAGGAGGTAGATCTGGAAGTGGGAATTGTTGGCATGCAGAAGCCATTGGTGGCTGATTACCATTCTAGAGGCACAGCAACAGTCCAATGCTGTGGCGAGGGATGAGCCCCAAGAGGCTGACCTAGGCACCACCTGACAATGAGGCATGTGTTGACACCATTTTCAATGGCCTGCTAGCATTCAGTTCTGCCTTAAAAATGGCATAAAGTACAGAAGCCATACTGAGAAGCAACATGCTCCACAGTTAGCCTGAGAAAACTGAGGCTTGACCATTTTCCATGGAGAAACCTGAGGGCAGACCACTGCTGACTGTCAAACCAAAGATTGCAGTTCAACCAATCATTGTGTGTTGTAAAATGGAGAATGAAGCAATGGTTATGATATGAAGGAGGTAACATTCTGACAAAAGATGGATGAGTCTTCAATTTGAAAGTGAATGGTGGCTGCCATTTTGCACTTAAGGATGAGGTTGCTCTGTGCTTTCCTTCCATCTCTCAAAATGTTCTTTGCATCCAATGCAACAGGCTCAATATTCCATGCCACCCACTCACCTGCATCCTCCAGATACAAAGCATCCTCATTCTCTTGTACAAGATTGTTCACAGTACAGTACCTAATGAGGATAGAGGAAGCTTGCACCCATGGGCAGAGTATAGATCTCCACTAAATTGATTTGTGCAACAGGAAACTTCTCATCTTCTGTCCCATAAAAGGTGACTCCTAACTTTGAAGCACTGCACCCTTATTCTGGACTCACCTACAAGACAAAACATCCTTGCCATTTCCACCTTTGTGATCTTTAAGTCAATCCTCCCTCTTCTTAACGCACATGAAAATCAGCTCAGTTTAAACAGCCTTTCCTCATAAAACAATTGGTGCATTCCACATTGGTTGTGTCACCATAATCTTAACAGACTAAAAGGGCTGCGCTGCCATTGGAGAGAAACAAATGGTGGCAATTTAACCTGTCCTTTCCTCGCCTGAGGGCCACCAGACCTCAAGCGAGGAAAGAGGTTGAGAAGGAGAGTCCTTCATGGTAACCTCAAACCTGTGATGGGAATTGAACCCACACTGAAAACTGACAGTCCAGCCAACTGAGCTAAACCAATTCCTGCATTCCACCTATTAGTCTAATAAACCACCTCTGAACTACCTCCAACATATTTACATTCCTGCTTAAAGAAGAGACTAAAATAGCATACTCTATTTGAGAAGTGGTCTCACCAATGCCATTTATAATTGAGGTATTACTCTTATGTTTAGTTCCTTTCATAATGAAGGCTGAAATTCTATTTGCCTTCTTAAGCATTGGAGGTTTCCTGTCACTGGTTGAAAACAGAACCAGCGGTCTATCACCGATATTCTTTTCCAAGATGTCCCATCTCAAGGCTACAATTCTGCTGCTCCACTCTCAACCATGTATGGAATGAGCTGCCAGAGGAAGTGGTGCAGGCTGGTACAGTCACAACATTTAAAACACATCTGGATGGCTACATGAATAGGAAGGATTTGGAGAGATATGGGCCAAATGCTGGCAAGTGCGATCAGGTCAGATTGGGATATCTGGTCGGCTTGGACAAGTTGGACTAAAGAATCTGTTTCCATGCTGTATGGCTCTATAACTCTATGGCTTCTCCTGAGTGCCGTATTAAGCTATGCCCCAACTCTCACAGTGGCTCAGTGGTTAGCACTGCTGCCTCACAGCGCCAGGGACCCGGATTCAATTCCCCCCTCGGGCAACTGTCTGTGTGGAGTTTGCACATTCTCCCCGTGTCTGCAGTGAGTTTCCTCCCACAGTCCAAAAATGTGCAGGTTAGGTGAGTTGGCCATGCTAGTGTTAGGTGGAGTAGGGGGTAAGTTTCTCTTTGGAGGATCGGTGTGGACTTGCTGGGCTGAAGGCCCTGTTTCCACATTGTAGGTAATCTAATCTGCAACACATCTCCTTTGTTCATGTCTAGACCATGACTGCAATGAGCCATAGATTTGGTGGGGGAAAAAAAACAAGTTTTCCTGGGAAAATTATTGCTGAAGAAGTACTCTTAATCACTATTGCTGTGCTTCTTCTTCACTCAACCAATGTTTGAAAGTCAGCTGATCAGTCAGTAATTAGCTAGATCGGATCTAGTAAAGGTATACCTGGGGCTTGAACCATTGTCTTAGGTTGATTTAAGTGTTGTTGTGTACTGAGACAACTTAGCTACAGACTACTTAGGACACAGAACCAAACAAAAAGAACTGTAATTGAAAAGAATTTGACTTCTTTCTGAATTCAATAGATGGCCAAGGTCTTTGAAAAACAGGATGACCTCAGCATTGAAGAAAAGGACTATAAAACTCCTCTTCTCCATCTCATTCACCAGCTAAATCTGCAGCAGCTTCTTTACAACAAACAATTTACAAACTTAATTTTATATAGTTTAAAATCACACAACACCAGGTTTCAGTCCAACAGGTTGATTTGGAAGCACGAGCTTTCGGAGCGCTCCTTCTTTATCAGGTGACTCCACAATAACCTTTTTAACTTTGTACACCCCAGTCCAACAATGGCGTCTCCAAATCATGATTTTATATAGGCAGTTGCAATGTTAACGTGACAGAGATTCATCACAGCAGAAATTTGCCAGGGAGGACGTACATACCTGCGTTTGCTGGTCTATATGGCAAAACAGGCAATGATTATCAATGTAACAAAGCAATTTCAGCCAAGGGTATAGGCAGAGATATCTTCCTTACTGTCCTGTTTTGATATCATGACCATGATAACATGTTATGATTTGTCTATCTTAATTAGTTTGTACAGTTTTGGATTACTTGTTATTTTGGTTTGACCCTTGGCATGTGACTCCTGTACCTGTCACGTAATTCCAGCCATTCGGTTTGTCTCCAGCACCACCTTATTTTAATTTTTTTGTAATTATCTCTCTGCCTCAATTAATTAGATTAAAGGTTATCCGCTTCACTTAATATTCAGCTGTACTCACACCATCTAATCCTTTGGATCGCCTGCAGAGACTTATTATTGACAATCCACACGTCACTTGTATGATCTTTTGATCTCTCTGCCTATACATTCTGTGTCTGTATGCTATTGTTCACTTCACCTGATGAAAGGGTAGCTTGTGATTTCAAAGAAGCCTGTTGGACTATAACCTGGCATTGTGTGACCTCTGACCTTATCTATGCCAGTCCAATGCTGGCAACTTCACATCAGAAGATAAGTCACAATGGATCCATGGTGAGTTGATAAGTGGATCCAAAGTTGACTTGGTCATAGAAGACAGAAGGCAGTTGTGGAGGGGTGTGATTGTGACTGGAGATCTGTGACCAGTGGTATTCCACAAGGATGTGTGCTGGGACCGTTGTTGTTTGCAATTTATATAAATGATTTGGATAAAAATATCTGTGGTCAGAGCAGCAAGTTTTCAGATGATACAAAAATTGGTGAAGTTTTGGATAGTGAGGAGGGATGTCAAATGATACAGCTGGATATAGATCAGTTGGAAAATGGAACAGAGAAATGGCAGATGATGCTTAATTTGGACAAGTCTGAGTTGATACATTTTGGGAGGTGACAGATGATGCAAAAGAAAAGTCTGCAGTAAATGGCAGGATCTTTAGGAGCATTGATATAGAGAGGGATCTTGGGTCCCAAGACCATTGCTCCCTGTAAATGACAACACAAATGGATAAAGTGGTAAAGAAGGCAGCCGATATACTTGCCTTCATTGGTCAGGGCATTGAATACAGAAGTTAGTATTTCATGTTGCAGTTGTACAAGATTTTAATCAGGCCACATTTGGAATATTGTGCACAGTTGTGGTCACCGCGCTAAATGTAGGATGTGGAGGCTTAGGACTGGCTGCAGAAAAGGTTTACTAGGATGTTGCCAAGATTGGAGTATGTTAGCTATAAGGAACAGTTGGACAAACTTGGATTGCTTTTGTGAGAGCATCAAAGGTTGAGGAGCCACCTATAGAAGTATATACAAATATGAGTGGCATAGCTAGGGTAGACAGTTTGAGTCTTTTCTTTCCAGGGTGAAAATGTCAAATACTAGGCAGCTTTGGTTTAAGGTAAGATGGGAACATTTAAAGGCTGTTTTTACACAGAGGGTGGTAGGTGCCTGGAACATGCTGCAGAGGCGGTGGTAGAAACAAGTACAAAAGCATTTAAACAGACACACAAACAGATAGAGAATACAGAGATGCAGACCACATGCAGACAGTTGGAATTAGTTTAGAATAGCACTGTGGTCAGCAGAGGCATGGTGAGCCAAAAGGCTAGTTCCTGTGTTGTACTAAAATCATTTGAGAAAGTCAGTAATGTCTTTCTCTATGTTCGGAACAACTGGTTTCATTTTCCAGCAGCGTTCTGAACATTGATATGAGATTGTCACTTGGGACATCAAAATGATGATTAACTTAATTGGTGTGTTAAGTTAACTTGGTGGCTCAGTGGATAATACTGCTGCCTCATAGCGCCAGGGACCTAGGTTTGATTCTAGCCCCAGGTGACTGTTGGTGCAGAGTTTTCACTTTTCACCCCATGTCTGCATGAGTTTCGTCTGGGTACTCCAGTTTCCTCCCACAGCCCAAAGATGTACAGGCTAAGTGGATTGGCCAAGCTAAATTGCCTATTGTGTCCAAGAATATACAGGTGAGGAGGGTTAGCTGTGCTTAATGTTGGGCGACAGAAATAGAGAGGGAGTTTGAATGGGATGCTTTTTGGACATTTGTTGCTGACACAGTGGGCTAAATGGCCTCATTCTGCAATATAGGGATTCTACATAACTGCTGTTTATTGCCAACTTTATTAACTGTAGATCTCATCTCATTAATATTCCTGTGCAATCGCTCACCTTGAGGAAGCTAATGCCAAGAATCCCCGATATAAATGTCTGAGTGGGGTCTCAGTGACACCAGCTTGCCATTCTACATTCAGATCTGCATCTTGGACACCCAGCAGCAGAATCTCAGGGTATACACTATGAACAATGGCCACATACACCAATGCCTAACAGACCGAAGAGTGGCAGATGGAGTTTAATTTAGATAAATTTAAGTTGCTACATTTTGGAAAGCCAAGTCCGGGCAGTACTTATACACATTATGGTAAGATCCTGGGGAATGCTGAACAAAGAGACCTTGGAGTGCAAGCTCATAGTTCCTTGAACGTGGAGTCGCAGGTAGACAGGGGACTGAAGAAGGAGTTTGGTATGCTTGATTTTCATGGTCAGTGCATTGACTATAGGAGTTGGGAGTTGAGACGGTGGTGCTGGAAATGAACAGCAGGTCAGGCAGTATCCGAGGAGCCAGAGAGTCGACATTTCAGGTATAACCCTTCATCAGGGTTTATGCCCAAACTGTCTATTCTCCTGCTCTTCAGATGCTGCCTGACCTGCTGTGCTTTTCTAGCATCACACTCGCGACTCTGATCTTCAGCACCTACAGTCCTCACTTTCTCCTATAGGAGTTGGGAGATTGCACTGTGGCTGTGCAGGACATTAGATTGGCCACTTTTTGAATACTGCTTGCAATTCTAGCCTCCTTGCTCTAGGAAAGATGTTGTTAAACTTGAAAGGGTTCAGAAAGGATTGAAAAGGATATTGCCGGCATTGGAGAATTTGAGCTGTAGGGAGAGGCTGAATAAGCTGGGATTATTTTGCCTGGAACATCAGAGACTGAAGGATTACTTTATAGAAGTTTACAAAATCATGAGGGGCATGGCTCAGATAAACAGTCAAGATCTTTCTCCCAGGAAAAGGGAATCCAAAGTTTGAGGGCATAGATTTCAAAGAGACCTAAGGGGAAACTTTTTTGCAGAGTGTGGTGCATGAATGGAATGAGCTACCAGAGGAAGTGGTGGAAGTTGTTATAATTACAACATTTAAAAGGCATCTGGATGCATGCATGATTAGGAAAGGTTTAGAGGGATATGGGCCAAATGCTGGTAAATGGTAATGGATTAATTTAGGATATCTGGTTGGCATGGACAAGTTGGACCAATGGGTCTGTTTCCATTCTGTACATCTCTGACTTTATGACTCTATGACCTTGGCATCACATTCTTGCCAGCCGCTCTGCATCAGTGTGGAGGATCTCTGATCCACTTGGTTTGTATTGATCCATGGCCAGTCTGTGCCTTGGGGTGCACTATTTCAGTAATACTGCTGCATTGACACTCCTTATTGGGACAGACATCTCACTATCATTTGAACCAGGCTGAATTGGAGAGCCATTCATTCCCTTACACGAAAGCTCACAGTGTCTTGCTTTTGTTTTGCATTTGTCCCCCTCAGCCAGAGTTACCAGACTCAGAGTAAATCTATCTTGCCTTGCCCCAGTGGGTATTTTACTGGACAATGAGGTGATACATATATAGGTAATGGATGGTTTTGGGAATTGCCCTTTTCGTTGGACTAACCATCAGTAAACTCTGGATCTAATATCAACCTTCAGGGTGCCTCTTGATTCCAAAGACAGAAAATATGCTTATTGTATTTAGGCCAAAGCCAAACAATCTTCAGTCCCAATAAGGGAAACACCCTTTAGTCCCACCACAGCTAGAACAAGGACAGCCTCTGATACCAGTCCAGGGGCTTGGATACAGTAAGTTAGTGTGGTCAGAATCAGGATCCTCTCCTCTAAAGTGGCAAGAAGCCAAATGTTGGGTAATTCACTCATTGTCTTGGGCCTTCCTGCCCTCTTGTGGGCTGTTTTCTCTTGGAATAAGTGAAAGAAAGGTATTAAGAGAGAGAAAAGTGAGTCACACAGCTGTTAATTTGGTGCAGGTAGGTAAAAGGTGGAAGCCATGCAGGGGGAGCAATATGAAGTCTGGTAAGGGAAGAGCAAAGGTAGGTTAGATTCTCTACAGTGTGGAAACAGGCCCTTCGGCCCAACAAGTCCACGCTGACCCTCCAAAGAGTAACTCAACCAAACCCAATTTCCTCTGACTAATGCGTCTAACAATATGGGCAATTTAGCTTTGCCAATCCACCTAACCTGCACATCTTTGGACTGTGGGAGGAAACCCACGCAGACACATGGAGAACGTGCAAACTCCACACAGACAGTCACCCAAGGCTGGAATCGAACCTGGGATCCTGATGCTGTGAGGCAGCAATGCTAAACACTGAGCCACTGTGCTGCCCAAAGTGAACATTAGACAACGAGTCACAATGCTAACCCCCACTCCTTAACTGCTTATTAGAGTAGATTCTCTACAGTGTGGAATCAGGCCCTTCAGCCCAACAAGTCCACACTGACCCTGCTAAGAGTAACCCATCCAGGCTCAATTTCCCTCTAACTAATTCACCTAACACTAATTTAGCATGGCCAATTCACCTGACCAGTACCGCTTTGTGACTGTGGGAGAAAACTAGAGCACGCAGAGGAAACCCATGCAGACACAGGGCGAATGTGCAAACTCCACACAGACAGTCACCATAGGCTGGAATCGAACCTGGGACCCTGGTACTGTGAGGCAGTGGTGCTAACTACTGAGCCACTGTGCGATAGTGAGCGAGGGATGAAGTTGCAAACAACAGAATGGTAGCACTTGGAGGGAGGTGAGTACATCAACAGAGAAGGGAGTGAGACTGAGGGAGCAGACACAATATGGTGAGCCTTATCTTGATGAAATAGATAAAGTCAATGATCTCCACTCTTTTACTTTGCTGAATAACCCTCCAGACAGTTGAGATCCAAGTGGTAATCTTGGTACTGGTCTGGTTGCACGGCTTCCTCAGCACCACCACATCTACCAGGACCTCCAAGTGCCAGCCCACAAGGACGGTGCCAAATTCCCCTTTCTCTGGCTTGTCCAGCAGCTGTGTACGACAGTTGAGGTCTGACGGTACTTACCCAGGTGCAAAACTCTTTTAAAATAGCACAGGCACCACAGATGCCAGTCTGATCCAAGTTATCTAGGTAGTGGAGAGTTCTTCTGTGTATGGTCAGTGTGAAAATTACACTTGCATAGAACAAGAAGGACACCATAGGGTTGGGAGTGGTGTAATGAGGTCAGCCAGAAGAGACACATAGAATGCTTGGGCTGCTAATCTGGTCCAATTGGGGAGCTCAGGCTGACATAAAAGGATGAATGTCAGGGATATTGGGACTCTGAATGTCTAAGTCAAAAAGTTTGGTGCTGGAATAGCACAGTATACAAGGTGCTGGAGAATCGACGTTTCAGGCATAAGCCCTTCATCAGGAATGTCTAACTCAGTGAGAGGCAGTGTTATAATCAATTGTGAATGATGGGTGATTGATGATGAGATGCCAGCCCCTGGAGAGTTATTTTCAGTCATTAGTTAAATGAGGCAGGTTTGGGATGATAGTGTGAGAAAACTCACTGAGCCTTGCAAAGAGAAACCCTGCATGGAACTTAACAGAATTGACACTTTGCCAAAAAAGATGCATGATTCAGTCTCAAGCAGTTCCAAAGATCAGGTGGAACTAAAACAAAAGATAAAAAAGTATTTTTACAAATGTTGAATTAAACAGAGCAAACGGCAAGGGAGGAGGATTGTAGATCGAGCTTTCAAACTCTTTGCCAAAGTAAATGAGTCAGTCTGTTACTTCAGGGCCCCTTTCTGAGGTGGCCCCTTTGGGTATTTTACTGGAAAGCTGTAACCTTTCTGTGACACATAGATAGGCAATGGATGGTTTGGGGAATTGGCCTTTTTGCTATGCGAACATCAGTCTAAACTCTGAGCCTTATATCAACCTTTGGAGTGCCTCTTAATTCCAAAGGCAGCAAACATGCTCGGTATGTTTACAAAAGCTCAGCCTTTAGGATAGAATAAAATGTTTGCAAATTGAATTGTTTTTGAAAAAAAAGCATGGAGGTTAAACAATATTGCAATGCAATACATAGCATAATATCAAAATTACATTCTGAGCTGTTCCATTAATCAGTTGTCTTGTTTAAATTTCCAGAACACCAGCAGAAAGCTCCCCTGATGGCCTGCTAGAGGAAGATACTACCTGGACTATCACCGAACTTAGACCAAAGAGTTATAGATTCTGTCACCACAACAACCTGTGCATCCAAAATATCAAGCTAGGAAAGCAATGGGGACCACAGAGGGTTCCAGTGCCTGATTGCTCTATCCTCATTGGATTTGCAAATATGAACATGCATACAACATAGAAAATAGAAGCAAAAACAGACCATTGGACCCCTCCAGGTTGCTCTGCCATTTAATTATGGCTGATCTGTTTGTGTTTTGAATTTCACGTTTTCATCTCTACCTCTTCATTCCCTTGCCTAACCAGAATCTATCTCCTTATCTCTGCCCCAAAAGGTGGACTCCTAGTTTTAATACAATATCCCTAGTTCTGGACTGAGCCAGATGAGGAACCATCCTTTTCACTTCCACCTTGTCAAGCCCATTCAAGATCTCAGAAGCTTCCATCTCATTCTTCTGTAGACCAGTGGAAGCAAGCCTGGCCTAAATTGACAGCACCTGCAAATTTAATTCTTGTGCTGTTGATCCTCTCATCTAAGTTATTGATATAAATTGTAAATAGTTAATGCATTAGGTACCGACAATTGTGGGACTCCACTCATCATATTCTGTCAATACTCATTTTGTCTGTTCTGTGCCAGCCAGACAATATTCTATCCATGTTAAATATATTACCACCTAAACTATGAGCTCTTTTTACCACAGTAACTTAGAAGTGACAACTTATCAAAAGTCTTCTGGAAGCCGACATACAGTATGTCCACAGGGTCCGTTTTATCGCCAGTGTTTATACTCCCTCAAAGAACAGCAATAAATTGTTTAAACATGAATTAACTTTGGTGAAACCATGTTGACTTCTCTTGATTACTTTGGGTTTCTCTAAATGTACAGCTACAATCTCTTTAATGATCAATCCAAATCTCTTCCCCATGATAGACATCAAGCTAACTTGTCTATAGCTTCCAGTTTTCCACCACCCTCCATCTTGAATAGAGCATTATATTTGCCGCTTTCCAGTCTGAATCAAAGGAAGTGTGGAAAATTAATACCAATACACATTTTAGCTATTAGCTGCCTCTGTTCAGATCATTGAATAAAGCCCATCTTGGCTCAGAGATTTGTCAGCCCACATCTCAATCAATTATTTAATTGCTATAATTTCACTAAGTTTCTCATTCCCATCCACATCTTGATTTACAGTTAATACTGAAACGTTTTTGTACCCTCAATAATGAAGACAGAGACAAAATATTTGTCCATTTCATCTGTTATTTCATTATTATCTGCTAATTTATATTGCTTTTTAATATATTTTATGAATTTTAAAATCAATTTGTGTGCAATGTTAAAACCCAAGAAAAGAAAAGACCGTAACCATTCATTCTCTATCCTCTTTAGTCAGTCAAGAGCCAATTCCAGTTAACTCCAATGAAGCTCTGATTCCTGTCCCTGTGTTCTTTTCTAACTTGGATCTCTAGTTATTATGCTGACTGCCTACATTGGAATCACCATCTCTCCCATTCGTCTGTATCAGGAATGAAAAACTTAACATATGAAGAATAGCATTTCGCAAGTGTAAGTTAGATCCCCCCTCTTCTAAACACGATTTGAGGATTCTGAGTCTATACTCAGAGTCAATGGTATTTAGAAGCATGAGGGGGATGCAATTTAAAATTACAGAATGCTGAATGGAAGATGTTTCCATGCTGGGAGAGTCTAGGACCTGAGGGCACAGCCTTAGAGTAAAGGAAAGACCTTTTAGAATGGAAATAAGGAGAAACTTCTTCAGCCAGAGACTAGTGAATCGATGGAATTCATTGACCCAGAAGCTGGGGAAGCCAGGTTATTGCATATATTTAAGACGGAGATAAGTAAGTTTTTGATTGTAAAGTGGATCAAGGGTTACAGGGAGAAAGGGGAAGAATGGTGTTGAGAAACTTATCAGAGTGGTGCTGGAAAAACAAAGCAGGTCAGGCAGCATCCGGGGAGCAGGAGAATCGACATTTTGGGTATAACCATTCATCAGGACTTATGCCCAAAATGTCGATTCTCTTGCTTCTCTTGTTGCCTGACCTGCTGTGCTTTTCCAGCACCGCACTCTCGATTCTAATCTCCAGTTCTAACTTTCTCCCTGAGAAACTTAGCCACCATGATTGAATTGCAGAGCAGACTTGATGGGCTGAATGGCCTAACTTCTGCTCCTTTGTCTTATGGTCTGATGGTTGCATACGGATTGCCTGTCACGGGGTCCTCAACTTGCCTGCTTCCCTAGACCGATATATGGATACAATGCCCACGACAATAGTCTGCCAACACTCATCACTCTGACTTCTTACATAAGAGAGGGCAACTAGAGCAAGGCGTGAAGGCTGTCTACATCTGTGATGTCTTTGAAATTGCTCCATGCCAGGAAAGTGAACTGTAGAAAACGCTTAAAAAGCAGCAATAAATAAAATATGTATTACTAGACTAGAAACTTAACTTCACCACTAATCAGAGAAGGGTGTGCATTACAGATGCATTGCCAAATGTACAAAATGGGCATGAATGGGTTTTTACTGAGTTTCTTTGTGTATATTAATATGCAACATATGTTCAGTTCATGACTTAAATGCCTCAATTTTGACAGAATATATCAGAGATTTAGAACTTTAGAGATTATTATTTGGTCATAATGTATGAATATTAATCTCTAATTTTACTGATTGTTTTCAAATAGGGGCTTTATTTTAAAAAACTAATAATTTGAAAGCAGGCAGTATACCCCACTATGTTTTAAAGTGGTTGCAGAGGTAATCTGACCTGCAGAAGAGGTCAAAAACCTCTGATGTGGATTACTGGTGCACATGGCTGTACAAATAGGGTGGCACGGTGGCTCAATGGTTAGCACTGCTACCTCATAGTGGCAGGGACCCGGGTTCAATTCCTGCCTCGGGCAACTCTCTGTGTGGAGTTTGCACATTCTCCCTGTGTCTGTGTGGGTTTCCTCTGGGTGGTCCGGTTTCCTCCCATAGTCCAAGGATGTGCAGGGTAGGTGAATTGGCCATACTAAATTGCCCATAGTGTTAGGTGGATTAGTCAGAGGTAAAACGTAGGGGAATGGGTCTGGCTGGGTTGCTGCTCAGAGGGTTGGTGTGGACTTGTTGAGCCGAATGGCCTGTTCCATACTGTAGGGAATCTAATCTAATAAAAAACAAAAATTCCACGCAGAATTTTACACTTGCTTCTGTTTGGAGAATTTCAAAACAAACTTGATACAGGCAGCAACTTGGCTGCAGAAACTACTGAAGACTAAAGAAACCCAATGAAGTCCATTACTACAAAAAGGGACACTGAATACCCTCCTTCTGTTTTGATTGTCTTGGTCGATTTGATAATGAGGAAGTGAATCTCCTTCATTAATATGGATTGCCTCCATTGTGTGTCAATGGCCAGTTGTCATAAGATCAAAACCCCACTTTGAAAGAACTAACACTTGACACTTGACAGTTTGTTACAAAAGTCAGGAACATCAAGGAGATCTGCAGGATGGAACATTCAGCAGTTCTCCCAACAAACCTTTTTTTCAGATCAGACTTTATTTCTGTTATGAGTTGAAATACATCACAGAGAATGTAGAATTTAAAAGGAGAAAGGAAATTCATGTGCTATTGCAACCACTCTGAAAATGGACTTTTTGCAATATAAAGGAGATTGACTTTAGAAAGACAAATAACTTACATTGGCCTCAAACTCACTGGAATTTCAGGAGCATTATTTTCCTCTGAGTGATGTTAAGTTTTAAATTCACCTACCTGCCCCCATCACCACCCCTCCCCCCCTTGCATATCTGATATCCACAATTCAAGATGAGTTTTGCTTTTAATTAATGTTTATACTTTTAACTGTATAAGTTTATAAAAACAAAATGAACTCTTCTAATTAAAGATATCTGGTTAGTTTCTTTCTTCACAGCTTGACATGTGGCCAAGCCCATATTGAATTGAAAAGCACACCAATTTTTCAAAAATAAAACTTTGCTTATATGACCTCAAGAGTCACAGAGAAGAATTTTGTGAGCCCTCTGGAATTGATTGTAACATTTTTGATATCTGCCGGAAAAGAGTGAATGAGGCTGAAATGCATTTTGGGTATTTCTCTAATGGCATGATATAGGATGAGGCATTTACTTTACGCCCTGTTTAACATTCAGTTCTATTGCAGCCAACAGAACAGAATATTGGTTGGGGGTCAGTCTGCTATCACCTGTTTTAACTGCTGTCCCAGCCAAGTATCCACCCCATTTTATTCCTATGCTAGTTTGTTGCCTGTTACTTTAACGGATGCGTTGACTAGTTTAAAATGAAAGAGGCTCACATGGGCATTAGAAGAGCAGACAATATAATATCATACAGATGTGCTGCTTGTGGAAATCGTCACCAATAATTTCCAGCCCATCCTGCAAAAATAACATTGACACATTTAAGCCTAAAGTTCCTTTTTTAAAATAATATGCAACTGTCATGAAGGGGAAAAAAACTGCCATCTCAGCCTCTTCAAATATTAGTCGTGAAATATTGCAAGTACTCCAAAGTTAACAAGAATGGAACCACACACCATAAAGTTAGCTCTGTGTGCTGTGAGTAATCATGGTTAGTATTCCCAAGTACCCTACACTTTAAGGTTAAAGTGATTCTGACATTACTATACAATTAATCTCTACTTCAGGCACCAGTATTGGAATTGTTATAGTACAAGAAATTCCACCACTATTTTGGTATACTGGAACAGATCCTTGGGGTGACAGATTTTCAAAACTTTTATCTTTGCTTCCTTTCTGTAGTTGCTCATCTTATTTCAGTGCTCTCTCAATTTATGATAAACCTATAAAATAAAAATGAACATGACCTGCATCACAATTCACTGCAATTTGGAAGACTCATTTGATTGCAAAGGACAGGGCCAGAGATGGAATCACAACACAGTGAATGCTTTACCATTATAGTCCAGTTTTTCCCTTAATCATCAGTGTGCAAGATTTAATCTTTTTCCTTGAATTTTTGCAATGGGTAGAAATCTGAAGCAAGTCAGAGTTGAGATTCTATGAAAAACAGCAACAGTAATCTCAACAGCCTTTTTCATCAGCAACAAGGTGCTAATAAATACAACAGAGGTTTGTGAAATTACGAGAACTGAAGAGAATTACATAAAATATACAGCACGAAAACAGACCATTCAGTCCAGTCTGCTCTTGATTTACTGTGCTTCCTGAGTCTCCTCACATTCTATTTGCTTCATCATTGTCTTTAAGCACATCATTCATTTTTGCTTTTCTCTAATGTACTCAGCTGGTTCTTCTTGACTACCTGTGGGAGTGAAGTTCACATTCCGAACACTCTCTGTGAAAAAAAATTTCCGATTATTTCTCTACTGGATGAATTAATAATGATGTTGTTATTGTTATATAAGACAATGATTCTGAAAGAGTTAAACTGATTGAAGCTGAGTCAAGCTCCACTTATTCCGATGATGTCACAGTCTTTGTGTGGAGAAGGAGGAGTCTAGCAGAACATCCCAATGGATCTAGATGTGTCATCGCTGGCTCCACATCATATTTATAATGATGGTCAATACAACTTGTACCTTCTATTATCATGCAATGAATTAAAATTGTTGTTAGGACAAGTGCCCCTTCTCATTAGATGTCAGTAGTGATTTTATGCGGTACCACAGCTAATCAGATAGATCTCAGCTCCAGCATTGAAAGGAGGATTGGTGGGAGTACCCTATCCCAACCACAGACTGGTATCATAAAGCACTTGTGATTCTTAATTTTGAATTCTCCTGGAAACTATAAATATTTTCTTCACACATACCCAATCCAACCCTTCTAAAGCCCTCTTGAGGTCACCTCCAAGTCTCTCTTTTCTGAAGAAAGAAGGCGAAACCTCTTCATTCCCTTGATAGTTTAGATTACTTACAGTGTGGAAACAGGCCCTTCGGCTGAACAAGTCCACACCAACCCGCCAAAGCGCAACCCACTCAGACCCATTTACCCCTTCACCTAATACTATGGGCAATTTAGCATGGCCAATTCACCTAACCTGCACATCTTTGGACTGTGGGACGAAACTGGAGCACCCGGAGGAAATCCACGCAGACATGGGGAAAATGTGCAAACTCCACACGGTCAGTCGCGTGAGGCGGAGAATTGAACCCGGATCTCTGGCGCTGTGAGGCAGCAGTGCTAACCACTGTGCCACTGTGCTGCCCAAAGGTACCGTTCTGGTACCTTCCTTGTAAACTCTTCTCTTTTTTTATGATTCTATGTTCTTTTTTATAGCATGAGGACTAGACTTACACAGAAGCCTTGGTGCGTCTTTACTTCAGTCCCTTCAGAGATTGAACATAACTTGCCTGTTTTGAACTCAGATATAAGCAGTATACCTTTTAATATACTTAACTGTTGTCTTATGAATGCTGCTTCTTTTAATGATTTGTTCACCTGTATCCCTAGATCCCTTTGCAGTTTGACTCCATTCTATTTTCTTTTTAATTCTGAGGGGTTTATGATGTTTCTGTTTTTCCTATCAAATGCATTGCCTTACATTTATCTACATTAAAATATGTTTGGCACTTCATGATCAAATCTGAAAACATTCTAATGGCTTCCATATTATGTTGAACCATTTCTCAATAGTAGCATTAACTCCTGAAATCATCTGCAAATTTTGATGTTGAGTTACTATTTCTAAATCATTGATATAAAATATGATGAAAAATGATGATCACCCGTTCCAACACTCCATCAATCTACTCACTGCTCCAAATGTCCTCTTCAACCACTTTACTATCCATTTAAAGGCTTGTTCCCTAATAGCACATAACCTACCTGTTGTCTTGGAATTGCGTTATGAAAAGTCTTTCTCATTTGTTCTTTCACACAGTTGCAATGATATTTGACTGTAATGTTTTACTTACTAATGAATTACATATTTATCAGATACTTAAGTGTAAAGAAAGCATTCATATCCCAACTTTTGTGAACTCAGCTTTCCCCAATGTTATGGAAAGTTGTTATTAAACTGCAAAGAGTTCAGGAGAAATTTATAAGGATGTTGCCAGTACTTAAGGGTCTGAGTTATAGGGAGATGTTGGACTAGCTAGGACTTTTTTCTTCAGAGTATAGGAGACTGAGAGGGACCTTACAGAAGAGCATACGTTCATGAGAGCCATCGATGGAGTGAATACACTCAGTCTTTTTCCCAGGGTTGGGGAATCGAGGATGAGAGGGCATTGTTTAAGGTTAGAGGGGAAAGAGTAAAAGGGAATGTGAGAGGCAACTCTTTTACAAAAAGGATAATTTGCATTTGGAATGAGCTGCCAGTGGAAGTGGTTGAGGTGGGTACATTAACAACATTTAAAGGCATTTGTCAAATATATGGATAAGAAATATTTAGAAGGATATGGACCAAGTGTAGGGAAATGGTGTTAGTGTGAATGGACATTTTGGTCAGCATGGACCAGTTTGGGCCAAAGGGCATGTCTCCCTACTGTAGGAGTCTATGACTGTGACTCTATGACAAGCTGTGACAATAGTTTGAAATGTAGTCAATGTAGAAAGGGATTTAGCACAAAACCTGAACACAGCATTGTCTCACATACAGTAATGAAATAATGGACGGATCTTTGTTTAAGGTTCTTTTATCTTTTTCCATGAGTTCTGAGCATTTGTGCCCATCTCAAATTGCTCTTGAGTGAGCGAGCTTCTTGAACCACTGCATTCCACCAAGTGAGGAGACACTCTCAGTTCTGTCAGGAAGAGTTCCAGGTTCTTGCCCAAAACAACAGTGAAGGAATGATGATAGGCCTCTAGCTTCACTTTGATATAGATTGGTAATGTTTCTTAAGGAATGACTATTGATTCCAAGTTTGTCTTTAAAATAGCATCATAGGATATTTTACATCCATACTCTTCAGGTTCAGCCTATGTAAGAAGTCAAAAGCTTCCATTGGGAGGAAGTTTCAGTGGATATACAGGATAAAAATGAGCATGGAAAATGCCAGTAGTTGTTCATCTCATGCTCACCCACCCAGTTTTTTTCTCCTACTCAGTTTTATTTCAAGACTTCGTGGGCAAGGGAAAATTTGAACTGAGAGCAGATTTCTGGTGGGAAACAGATCTAGGAAGTTCATTTCTTAACTGTCGCTAACTATTAGGCAGTCTTTTCCAACCTTAACTTCCAGCCCCTCTTGTTTCATGAATGGATGGATGGCAGGGTGGTACAGGGCAACTTCCTGCTGTACCAGGCATCTGGCAGGTCTGGGTTTGGGAGGGAGTCAAATGTTGAAAAGGGGAAGGAAATATCAATCTCACAAATGACATGAAGGAGCATTCCATGCTGATGTGCCCTCTCTGATCAAACTTCAAATATCATCGAGATCTTATTGACATGAGAGGAGTCCAATTTGCACTAATCAATCAACTACCTGTTCCCCCAAAACCCACTCCTGCCCTGATGTCCCCACATCAGACACACATTTCAGAACCCAACCATTTACAATTACAGGAAACAAGCAACTGGAGCAAGCAACCTATTTGGTTTTAATTGGCTAATGGGTGGGTAGGATTAAATTACATTGTCTGTGTAACTCACACAAGCAGTTTTTAGAAGACCCCAGAAAATGAACATCTGTAGGCCATTTGATCATCTCAGTTGTGTTTGTGTGTGATCTTCAACAGTCTGGAGCTAGATCCACACGTGATTGAGAACTTTGCATAGTTCAGATCAGTTCTGGTCTATCATCTAAGCAGCATCTTGTGACTTTTTAACTTTTTAGCAATCTTTAAATGTCTTGTAAATTTTGATTATTACAAGGGCACGAAGTGGGCACAATGACTGTCCACATACAACCACAGCTGGTTGAAAACATGTATGTTATGCCTGCACCAATTTGGAAGCAACTTTCAAAAGTTTCAAGTCTGCAAATGTAAAATACAGTTATTACCCATCCAGTTTGTTGTGGGCAATGTATAAGTTTCAAAAATACATCTTGCAAAGAGTAATTGGATAACCATTTCCAAGTAGAAGAAATGCAGGATCATGTGGAAAGGGGAGGAGAAATGGAGCTAGTTGGTCTGATAGGACAGGTACAGTTGGCCAATTCACTTCCTGCTAAGCAATATGATACAACCTGTGATTCTGCACAAACATAATACTGAAGCCTTAGCTTTCCAAAGGAGTTTCACTAGTGAAAAGCTTGATAATAAATGTTAAGGAATTTGAGGTCTGCGCACCCATTGTTTCCTTTAGGAATGAAAGCCTCACCATTACGTATTGCACATTTAAAAGATTGGACTCTGTAGGTTTAACTAATTAGAACAAAAGCCCATTCTTGCTTTTGTCTAATGATTCAGAAGCATGAATTTTAAAGTAAGTTAAAGTCTTCAGTAAATCACATGAGTCTGCAATCCACTGTTCTCTTTCTTGGCAATGTTACTTGTAATTGCCATTTTTTGGATAAGACCTTAATAAGTTCCCAGCTTCCCTGTGATTTGATTTCAAAAGATCCCTTGCAACTATCAAAACTCTTCTCCTTCAGCTAACATCTAGATTTCAACAAAGATTGCACTTTCTCAATAAATCATTAGCTATGTAGCAGTTTGGAAACTCATGAGGCTTTGCAAAACTCTCTATGAATGAAATATTTTAGTGAAATTTAGCTTTATCTGATTCACAAAGGCACTTGGACAAACTTGGCTTAAATGAGCCAGTGTAGAAAGTGTGGTGCTGGAAAAACACAGCAGGTCAGTCAGCCTCCGAGGAGCAGGAAAATCAACTTTTCGAGCATAAGTTCTTCATCTTCAAGCTTCTGCTCAAAACGTCGACTCTCCTGCTCCTCGGATGCTGCCTGACCTGCTGTGCTTTTCCAGCGCCACACTCTCGACTCTGATCTCCAACATCTGCAGTCCTCATTTTCTCCTCCTTCAATGAGCCAGTGGCTAACAGTGAATCTTTTTTGCCTAAAATAAAGATTTCATATTCCATATTGGCTCTTTCATTTTTCTTACACTCTGAGCAGGGGTGGAACCAGAAAAAATTGTGAAAAAGAAAGAGAACTTGCGGTTCATAATGTCTACCACACATCTAGCAGAGACAGTCCATTGCCCTTGTCTAAAGATAACTATCGCCATGCATTCTAATCCCACCTGCTATCATCTTATCTGTAACTTTGCAGGTGACAATGCTTCAGGTGTGGATTCAAGTGACTTGTAAATGATTTGAGGATTTCTACCACAATGCTCAAACTGAGCAGCAAATTTCAGACGTTCGACACCCTGTAGGGTACATCCAATTCCTCACATGCTTACTAATCTTTCTATCAGTCACCATAAATCTGTGTCTTCTGGTAGTTGATCTATCCATGAGAGAAATAAGTCTTCACTGCCTACTCCATCTAGGTTCCATATTATTTTGTACATATCAATTAAAGTCACCCCCCACCGTCTTAAAGATCTTAAAGTAAGGGACCCTTAGGAAGCAGCGATCATAATATGGTAGAGTTCAGTCTGGAGTTCGAAAGAGAGAAGGCAAAATCGGATGTAATGGTGTTACAATTAAATAAAGGTAATTATGAGGGCATGAGAGAGGAACTGACAAAAATAGACTGGAAGCAGAGCTCAGCGGGGAAGACAGTAGAGCAAAAATGGCAGGAGTTTGTGGGTATAATTGAGAACACTGTACAGAGGTTCATCCCCAAGAAAAGAAAGATTATTTGGGGAGGGATTAGACAGCCATGGCTGACAAAGGAAGTCAGGAAATGTATTAAAGGAAAAGAGACATCCTATAAAGTGGCCAAGGGCAGTGGGAAATCAGAAGATTGGGAAGGCTACAAAATCAGAGGATAACAAAGAGAGTAATAAGAAAGGAGAGGATCAAATATGAAGGTAGGCGAGCCAGTAATATTAGAAATGATAGTAAAAGTTCCTTTCAATACATACGAAACAAACGACAGGCAAAAGTAGACATCGGGCCACTTCAAAGTGATGCTGGAAGCCTAGTGATGGGAGATAAGGAAATAGCAGAAGAACTTAACAAGTACTTTGCGTCAGTTTTCACAGTAGAAGACATGTATAATATCCCTATAATTAAAGGGAGACAGGAGGCTGAGTTGAGTATGGTTGCTGTTACAAAAGAGAGAGTGCTAGAAAAGCTAAAAGGTCTTAAAATTGATAAATCTCCTGGCCCCGATGGGATACATCCTAGAGTTCTGAGAGAGGTGGCTGAGGAAATAGCGGAGGCATTGGTTGAGATCTTTCAAGAGTCAGGGAAAGTCCTGGATGATTGGAAGATCGCTGTTGTAACCCTCTTGTTCAAGAAAGGATCAAGACAAAAGATGGACAATTATAGGCCAATTAGCCTAACCTCGGTTGTTGGTAAAATTCTAGGATCCACCATTAAGGATGACGTTTCTAAATTCTTAGGAGAGCAGAGTCTGATTAGAACAAGTCAACATGGATTTAGTAAGGGGAGGTCGTGCCTGACAAACCTGTTGGAATTCTTTGAAGAGGTGACAAGTAGGTTAGGCCAGGGAAACCCAGTGGATGTGGTCTATCTAGACTTCCAAAAGGCCTTTGATAAGGTGCCCCAGGGGAGGCTGCTGAGCAAGGTGTTCGAGGTGAGCTACTGGTATGGATTGAGGATTGGCTGTCTGACAGAAGGTAGAGAGTTGGGATAAAAGGTTCTTTTTCGGAATGGCAGCTGATGACAAGCGGTGTCCCGCAGGGTTCAGTGTTGGGGCTGCAGCTGTTCACATTATATATTAATGATCTGGATGATGGGACTGGGGGCATTCTAGCGAAGTTTGCAGATGATACGAAGTTAGATGGACAGGCAGGTAGTACTGAGGAAGTGGGGAGGCTACAGAAGGATCTAGACAGTTTGGGAGAGTGGTCCAGGAAATGGCTGATGGAATTCAACGTGAGCAAATGCGAGGTCTTGCACTTTGGCAAAAAGAATACTAGCATAGACTACTTTCTAAACGGTGAGAAAATTCATAAAGCCAAAGTACAAAGGGATCTGGGAGTGCTAGTCGAGGATTCTCTAATGGTAAACATGCAGGTTGAATCCGTGATTAAGGAAGCGAATGCAATGTTGTCACTTATCTCAAGAGAGTTGGAATATAAAAGCACCGTAGTGCTACTGAGACTTTATAAAGCTCTGGTTAGGCCCCATTTGGAGTATTGTGTCCAGTTTTGGTCCCCACACCTCAGGAAGGACACACTGGCACTGGAACGTGTCCAGCGGAGATTCACACAGATGATCCCTGGAAAGGTTGGTCTAACATATGAGGAACGGCTGAGGATCCTGGGATTGCATTCATTGGAGTTTAGAAGATTAAGGGGAGACTTAATAGAAACTTACAAGATAATACATGGCTTGGAAAGGGTGGACGTTAGGAAATTTTTTCTGTTAGGCGAGGAGACTAGGACCCGTGGACACAGCCTTAAAATTAGAGGGGGTCAATTCAGAACAGAAGTGCGGAGACATTTCTTCAGCCAGATAGTGGTGGGCCTGTGGAATTCATTGCTGCAGAGTGCAGTGGAGGCCGGGACGCTAAATGTCTTCAAGACAGAGATTGATAGATTCTTGATGTCTCGAGGAATTAAGGGCTATGGGGAGAATGCTGGTAAGTGGAGTTGGAATGCCCATCAGCCATGATTGAATGGCGGAGTGGACTCGATGGGCCGAATGGCCTTACTTCTACTCCTATGTCTTATGGTCTTATGGTCTTCTGTTGAAAGGGGAACAATACTAACTTATCCAATTCTCCCCAGTTATAATCACCAATCCCTTGTAGCATTCATGTAAAGCTCCTCTGCAAACTCTCTCGAGTTTTATTCATCTCCTCTTTTTTGAAATGGGCTGTGACATGTCACTTTTCTTGTCTTCTTGTAGCTCAAGCTTTGTCTGTAAAGTCAGCATTGAGAGATGCTTAATGATGCATGGAATAAAGACAATTGTCTCGGTGATTAATTTTTGTGTAAAATTTTCTAATAGCACATTGAGAATAATTTATCATCTCAGCTTTATTGGAAACATGTCACAGCCATGAAACATCTTAGACGAAGGAAAATATTCAGTGTTATTGGCCTGGTAGAAACAGTATTTGGCCAGTACTTGATATTGGTAAAACCTGATTGGACACCAGTAGACTCTGGTCAGGTTCTGGACAATATGTGCCTGTCATATTCAGGTTCACTGTTAGCAATTGGATAGAGCTGTCTCTGGTAGATGTCTGGTAAGCTCGTACTGCCAGCTCGCACAGATAGAGTCATAGAGATGTACAGCACGGAAACAGACCCTTCGGCCCAACTTTTCCATGCCGACCAGATATCCTAACCTAATCTAGTCCCATTTTCCTGCACTTGGTCCATATTTCTCTAAGCCCTTCCTTTTCATATACCCATCCAGATGCCTTTTAAATTGATGGCAGGCTTCCATACTAGAGGTTGCACCACACACCTTCATGATTTCAATTTAATCGATTCCCCATTGTGATTTTCTGCTTTACTTGCTTTTTAACATTGATGTGGATTTTAAAATCTACAAGTAAAACAAATTCAATAAAATGGGAGGCTCGACTTGAGCTCAAGCTCGACTGAAGCAAAGCAAAGACATGGAGCTCTTTACTTTAACTTTAAGAAACAGAAAAAGGACACATGAAAGTCTTTAGCAAGACACGCATAAGTAAAAGAACACTGCAAAAGTGAAAACAAAAATAATGCACCTAAGGTTATGAAAACAAACAATTGTAACCTGAAGAATTCCCAGAAAACGAAGCACTGCAAATGTGAAAATCAATAATCCCCTTCAAAAACACCAAGAATTTTTCACCCCCACACCAAAAAATGTAAAACAAAACATGTACAGTGAGTGAAGTTGCTGAAAACCAAATAATATTACAATCCTAAGCATCTTCTAATTCTGAGATGTTATCGGTTTTACTTGGCAATTCAAGAACCAGGGGAATCCGTATCAGGATTTCAGAGTCCCACATAGGTGACATTTATTTTGTTCCTGTGTTTTTTCTCATCTGTAGCTCCTCACCTTCAACAGCTCCTTTGCTGTCCCCTCCCCACTTAGCCCGAGCTGATCAGATGACGTGCGAAATGTGCTCTGTGGATACAGAAGACAAAAAAAAAGCAGAACAAGTGCAGTACGAAATGGATACTGAGAAACAAAATAAGAATCAGACATCAATCTGGATACCTCTCAAAGCATTCAGCTTTGCTGCTGCTATGCCTGGCTTCCAGCATTCAGCCCTTCTCCTCACAAACGATGGTCATAGCCAGCTGCAGATGGTGCCACATCTACACTCCTCTCCCTCACACACAGATACCCAAACACACAGACCTCATACTCTCATTCACAGACAAACACAGACCTCACTCTCTTACACACAGAGATACACAGACAAACACAAATAACTCTCCCTCACACACAGATACACGCAGACCCCTCTTCCTCACACACAGATACATAAAAACACACAGACCCCATACACTCAGACACAGACAAACACAGACCTCACTCTCTTACACACAGAGATACACAGACACACAGAGGCTCTCTCTCTCCCCCCCCCCCAACACACACACATACACATACACACAGGCCCCTCTTACACACACACACACACACACACACACACACACACACACACACACACACACACACACACACACACACACACACACACGCCCTTCTCCCTGGCACACGTATACACAGACATACAGAAACACCTCTTACTCACACACAGATTCACAGAAACACACAAAACCCTCTCCCTCACACAGAGATACATAGAAACACACAGACCCCTGTCCCTCACACACAGATAAGCAGACACACACAGACCCCATTCTCCCAGACGCAGATACACAAACACACTCAGACCCCACTCCCTCACACACAGATAAGCAGACAGACACAGACACACTCAGACCTCACTCTCTTATACAAAGGTACAAGATAAACACAGAACCCATTCTCTGACTCACAGATACACATGCACACATCGACCCCACTTGCTCAGACACAGATGCATAGACACACTCAGACCTCACTCTCTCATACACAGATACACAGATAAACACAGAACCCATTCTCTGACTCACAGATACACATGCACACATAGACCCCACTTTCTCATACATATACAAGGATACATCACTCAATCACATATGCACCAACACACCTTTCCCTCAGACAAAAACACACAAAATCCCTCTCACTTATCTCCCTTACACAAATATGCCGATTCCTCTCTCTTAAGCATGTATACAGATCTCTCTCTCACTAACAGATCCCTCTGCCTCTCTCTCTCTCTTACACACACACACACACACACACACACACACACACACACACACACACACACACACACACACACACACACACACACACACACACACACACACACACACACACACACCCTCATACCTCTCTTAGACACGTACTGGCCAAGCCTCTCCCTCTCACATACATGACAATTCTCCCTGACATACACAGGCACGCACAGCACCAGCGATGAAACAGCAGTTGGAATTCTTCCAACCCATACTCCCCTGTATTAGACCACAGGTGTATAACTATTGTGTGGCAAAACCACTCAGACAGGATTATTTTGATACACAGTGATGTTGATCATTAAAGTAATCATTTGAATCTTTAAAATGTAACAAAATTATTCAGCCTTCTATCGCCACAATAAAAACACAGATCTTGTGTTCCTTGGCTTATCTTTTTCTTGTCTTAATTGCTGATAGCATCCAGCAGATATGTCTGAACCACCACAAACAATATGTTAAAGATCTCTGTCTTAACCCTGTATAGGAGCCACTTAGGAATTCAAGTTCTGAGCCAACGGTTAAAATGGCATTTATTCAATAGGTCCTTATGTTTACTCCTTATGAACACAACTACTTTATTGGCAGTCTAATGTAGTACAAATGGTATGTGCATGCACACATGAAGTGAAAACAGTTAGCCTGAGGTAATACAACATTTTTATAGCAAGCCATTCAAAAGGAATCATCTGAATTTATTGTGATGTGTTTTTCCAAGAACATTTTGTTGAAAGCTTAATTTGCACTTGAAAGAATCCCATTCTCCCTGGTCATTCACCAGTCAATCCAGTTATGTAAAGTTTCTCTGTGCCCAATTACGATGCAGTCATTTGCCTATTCATTCTTATTGCTATTGCCAGAGCAGAGCATAAAATCATGTTGCACAATCACGGAATTGCGACGGTGCAAAAGGAGGCCATTCTATTGCCCTCGTGCCAATCTCCGGCCTTCTGTCTATATCCCCACATAACATTTCTCAAAAAAGTCCAATGCCCTCTTGAAAGCCTCAGTTGAACCTGCCTCCACCACATTTTCATGCAGTGCATTCTGCTGACTGCTCTCTGATTTGATGCTAACAAAGCAGCCAATATACCACCAATGGAAATTAATCCCTAAAATATCCCTAACAAATCCACAAAATTTCCTTGCAGTTAAACTTAGTTCATCATAGGTAGAAAAGGAGTACATGAGTCAAGTGCCAAGGAATTGGAAAGAAGAAGGCTAAGAGGGGATTTGATAGAGACATACAAGCTGATCAGAGGATTAGATAAGGTAGACAGTGAAAGACTTTTTCCTAGGATGATGATATTAGCTTGTACGAGGGGGCACAACTGCAAGTTGAGGGGTGTTAAGACAGATGTCAGAGGCAGGTTCTTTACTCAGAGTGTGGTAATGGCGTGGAATGCTCTATCTGCCAATGTAGTTAACTCAGCCACATTAGGGAGATTTAAACAATCCTTGGATAAGCACATGGATGATGATGGGATAGTGTGGGGGGACGAGCTGAGAATAGTTCACAGGTTGGCGCAAAGTTGAGGACGAAAGGGCCTGTTCTGCACTGTATTGTTTTATGTTCTATGTTCTATGAATATGTGTCTCAAAACTGTACAACTTCAGTTCTATCATTTCTCATTCATGAAAGTTATGGTTAAATGTACACAGATGTTTATTTTTTTCACATAACGCAGATACTATTGGCTCTGCCAGCATTTATTTACTATCCTTAATTGCCCTTGAGAAGGTTATGGTGACCTGTTGCAGTCCTGTGAGAAAACAATTGTAGCAAGTCCCTGGAGAGCAAATGCAGAATTTCCAAAATAACCACGAGATTCTGGAATGTTATTCTGTAAGGCAACTTAAGTGAAGCATGAAAAGTTATGGGGTGGATTTTCCAATGAATAACAATCATATGCAGATTATTATTCCATTGCTTCTCTCCTGCTTTGTATGCAATGAAAGAGTTCCACATTTCTGACAGAAGATTTTAATCAGGCCTTCTTCTGAAATGCAGACCCATAAAGGTCCCTCAAGAGGACTGATTAAAGTTAGACATGCAGCAGGAATTAAGCAAGAATAGGGTCAAGGAAAATGGGTGGAGCAATTAAAACAAATGTCTGTGAGAGGACAGAAGAATAGAAGAATAACCATTGAATATATTTAAGGTGTGATTGATTGTGTTTTTGGAGAAAAGGGATACAAGGATTGGATAGGAAACAGGAGTTTAAGTTCATATAGAAATAATCAGTTGGCTGGTGGGAGTTTTTGGACTACCTAAGCAACTTTTAACCTCAGAAACAAAATAATCATAGTCAATTTAATGTAGGAAAAAAATTACTGCAGATGCTGGAATCACTACTGAAAAATAATGCCGGAGATCACGACGGGTCAGGCAGCAACCATGGACAGAGAATAAGCTAATGTTTTGAGTCTAGATTAGTCTTCATCAGATCTGATGTCCCTCTCTCCCAAAACGAAAAGGATATTACAAAAGCTTTCTTGAAGCTGAGAAAAAAAATATTAGTTAAATCTATAACAGGTTGTGCTTTACAATTTTCTATTAGAGTCATAGAGATGTACAGCATAGAAACAGACCATCGGTCCAAACCATTTGGGCGGCACGGTGGCACAGTGGTTAGAACTGTTGCCTCACAGCGCCAGAGACCCGGGTTCAATTCCCGCCTCAGGCGACTGACTGTGTGGAGTTTGCACGTTCTCCCCGTGTCTGCGTGGGTTTCCTCCATGTGCTCCGGTTTCCTCCCATACTCCAAAAATGTGCAGGTTAGGTGAATTGGCCACGCTAAATTGCCTGCAGTGTTATGTGCAGGGGTAAATGTAGGGGAATGGGTCTGGGTGGGTGCGCTTTGGCAGGTCGGTGTGGACTTGTTGGGCCGAAGGGCCTGTTTCCGCACTGTAAGTAATCTAATCTAATCATCCATGCCGACCAGATATCCCAACCCAATCTAGTCCCAACTCCCAGCACCCGGCCCATATCCCTCCAAACCCTTCCTATTCATATACCGATCCAAATGCCTCTTAAATGTTGCAATTGTACCAGCCTCCACCACTTCGTCTGGTAGCTCATTTCATACACGTACCACCCTCTGTGTGAAAAAGTTGCCCCTTAGGTCTCTTTTATATCTTTCCCCTCTCACCCTAAACCTATGCCCTTTAGTTCTGGACTCTCCCACCCCAGGGAAAAGACTTTGTCTATTTATCCTATCCATGCCCTTCATAATTTTGTAAACCTCTATAAGGTCACCCCTCAACCTCCGACGCTCCAGGGAAAACAGCCCCAGCCTGTTCAGCCTCTCCCTAAAATTCAAATCCTCCAACCCTGGCAGCATCCTTGTAAATCTTTTCTGAACCCTTTCAAGTTTCACAACATCTTTCCGATAGGAAAGAGACCAGAATTGCATGCAATATTCCAACAGTGGCCTAACCAATGTCCTGTACAGCCGCAACATGACCTCCCAACTCCTGTACTCAATACTCTGACCAATAAAATAAAGCATACCAAACACCTTCTTCACTATCCTATCCATCTGCAACTCCACGTTTAAGGAGCTATGAACCTGCACTCCAATGTCTCTTTGTTCAGCGACTCTCCCTAGGACCTTACCATTAAGTGTATAAGTCTTGCTAAGATTTGCTTTCCAAAAATGCAGCACCTCGCATTTATCTGAATTAAACTCCATCTGCCACTTCTCAGCCCATTGATCCATCGGCTCAAGATCCTGTTGTAACGTGTAACCTTTTTCGCTGTCCACTACCCCTCCAATTTTGGTGTCATCTGCAAACTTACTAACTGTACCTCTTATGCTCATATCTAAACCATTTATGTAAATTTATGTAAATTGCCTGTCTAATTTCTATTATCAGTCATGATCTTAATAAACAGCCGACCGTACTTGATTGTCTATGACCTTCTCTGCTGATCTTGTAGTTTACATTTTTGTTCTTCGTTGAAGCCAGAGAAATCAGAGGGAGATTTGGGAGTGACAATGAAAAGACAGTGATAAAGATAGGTGACAAGAAGCATGGGTTAGTGCTTCTGGACTGAAGGGAGCTATTCTGCAATGGGGCAACAAAATCTCTGATGGTCCCCATCAAAGTCAGGAGGCTATACAGTCATAAGCAGATACAGTAAATCCTAAATGCAGTGAACATAACCTGCAATTTTACCTGTAGACTTATTGGGACCCTGGAAAATGAAAAGACAGGAGCTAAAATTGCAGAAGCTGCCTCTTCTGTGGTTTCATAGAAAAGTGGTATCAGAAGGGAAGGAGACCCGGATATGGCAAAGAAATGGTCTACTCCAACCAGAAATTTCACATCATAATCCCCACCCCCAACCTTTGGAAGCTTTACTCATTTGTATCTCCTTTAGCTTCATCCTTTCTTCCTTTAGTAAGCTTTGTCACCATCTATTTTACCTCATCTCTTGTGATTTAATCTGTCCTGCTTTTCACATTATCACAAACAACTCTTGTATTTCTCTGCTCCATTTTCCCACCCCCATGTTCATGTATGAAATCTGTTACATCACTGAACATGTTCCCATTCTGATGGAAGGCCATTGACAATGAAATTGGTTTTACTCTTGAAACTTGCTGCTGAGTATTTCAAGCAGTTTAGGATTCCATTTCACGAACAAAAACAAAAATTGCTGGAAAGGCTCAGCTGGTCTAGCAGTATCTGTGGAGAGAAATCTGAGTTAACTGTTGGGATCCAGTAATCCTTCATCAGGACTGATGGTAGCTCGGGAAAGGTTGGTTTTATGTAGAAAATAGGGTGGAGAGAGGGTGTAAGAAGTAAATGATGAATGGAGATGGAGCCCAAAGAGAGAGGAGAACAGTTGGAAAGACAAAGGACAGGATAATGGTCTGTCTAGGAGAATGAAAAGTTTATTGACCTTTTCTCAGAACTAGTTTCCATTTCCCTTTTTAGTGATAATATTTGTTGACTGGAGAATCAAAATGGTTTCCACTCTCTGAAACTTTAATGTCCACCAGAAAGACCAATTGGCGCCTCAGAGTTAGCATCTTACTGACAGTGCACTATCCCTCAGTACTGCACTGGAGAGTCAACGTAAATTTTCTACTCAAGACTTTGGACAAAGGTGAAATCAAAGATGAAAGTTCCCACTGTTTCTAATTCTACTGAAGTTAACAGAACAAGCAATCAAGAGAGATGTATAATGATGGTGGTAGTGGTGGGAGAGGGGACAGAGGGGCGGGGGGGAGCTAATCTAATATCACCTACATCATCCCTTTTACCTATCTCCCAATGTCAAAATCACCCTACTATCTTTCGCATCTTGTGTTGCATTTACAGTTATATTGGAGGTGTACTGGCCCTGACCACTGTATTTCTGGCCAACTTATCTTGTTTACAATTTGTCCCATACCCATGCCCCTCTTTATCTCTGCAATCTCCTCTGGTTTGAGGAAAATCGAACCACAATGGTTTGGAGGGGAGTTCACCTAATTTAACAGGCTGAGCCTGTGACACACTCCATGAAATGTTTTGCGTCTCTCCTTCCACTCTTGTGTGAATCACAAGTGCATATTGGAAATGAAAACTGGTTGCCACAAGATGCAGAATGTGTGCAATAGAAGTAGCCTTAATTTCGGAGGGAGTAGAACCTATTTGTCCCTGTCAGGCACTTCAAGGGTGACTGCAATAATCAGACAGTCACACAGTATGGGTTAAGGATGTCTGTAATCTCAGAAATCTGAATGCAAACCTCAGGCAGTGACGAATAACCTAGCCCCAGACAAACTTGATTGTCACATTGAACATTAGAAATTAACACTAGTATACAGTCATAGCATCATAGAGATGTGCAGCACAGAAACAGACCCTTCAGTCCAACCCGTCCATGCCGACCAGATATCCCAACCCAATCTAGTCCCACCTCCCAGCACCCAGCGCATATCCCTCCATACCCTCCCTATTCATATATCCATCCAGATGCCCTTTAAGTGTTGCAATTATATTAGTCTCCACCACTTCCTCTGGCAGCACATTCCATACACATACCACCCTCTGTGTGAAAGGGCTACCCCTTAGGTCTCTTTTATATCTTTCCCCTCTCACCCTAAACCTATGCCCTCTAGTTCTGGACTCCCCCACCCCAGGGAAAAGACTTTGTCTATTTATCTTATCCATACCCCTCATAATTTTGTAAACCTCTATAAGGTCACTCCTCAGCCTCTGCCACTCCAGGGAAAACAGCCCCAGCCTGTTCAGCCTCTCCCTAAAGTTCAAATCCTCCAACCCTGGCAGCATCCTTGTAAATCTTTTCTGAACCCTTTCAAGTTTCACAACATCTTTCTGATAGGAAGGAGACCAGAATTGCATGCAACATTCCAACAGTGGCCTAATCAATGTCCTGTACAGCCGCAAAATGACCTCTCAATTCCTGTACTCAATACTCTGGCCAATAAAGGAAAGCATCCCAAACGCCTTCTTCACTATCCTATCTACCTGCAACTCCAATTTCAAGGAGCTATGAACTTGCACTCCAAAGTCTCTTTGTTCAGAACCATTCCTGAGGACCTTACCATTAAGTGGATAAGTCCTGCTAAGATTTGCTTTCCCAAAATGCAGTAATGGCTATGAAGTAGAAATAATGTCAGGTGAGCTGGAAGATTTCGCCTAAGATCGACAATTTGCAAAAAAACATTTCAGACCTTATATCCTGAACACACAGCCTGCAAAAATCCAGGAGTAGCTCATTCATACCTTGGACTAAATAAAAACAAAATATTGAGTGTGCTGGTTCAGTGATTGTAACAGGGTGAGCCAAGTGGACCTCATTGAAGAGGAGTTCCATGATTAGGGTTGGTAACCTTGTACATCTAAGGAACCTGACTGACCGATATGAACAGGAGTGCCAGAGGCTCTGTTCACTCTGAGAGCTGGCTCTGAGGAAGCTGGATCTGTGTCAAAGACTCTCCAATTGTTAATAAAGGGGGACTTGGTGACGGGATACCTGCCTCCCTGGAGTTATTTTTGCTGGAAATCTGAAAGAAAAACAAAAGATGCTGGAGAAACTCAAAAGATCTAATAGCGTTGGACAGGAGAGGAAGCGAGTTATTATGAATTAATATGAATCTTCTTCAGAGCTGCAAGGGGTTGGGTAATGATGTTTTGTATTGTGCAGACGGAGGGAGAGAAAGAGCAAGCAGAGCAGATTGTAAAGACGCTCAGAACTGATGAGAAGACAGTTGGTCATGGTGGTGAAGAAAAGATTGAGATGTAAACACTGTGGAAATGAAGGTATGAAAAAGAGGTGCGTGTGCATTTGTGTGCGTGCAAGCACACGTGCGTAGGGAAAGATACTAATTGTAAACAAAAAATGGAAGATTAGAGGTTTTTCTCTGGAGTTCTGGAATTGAAAGTTGAGTCCTGGAGGTGGCAATGTACCTAAGTGGAAAATGAAGTGCTTTTCCACAAGCTTGCATTGTGCTTTGCTGGAACACTCTTGCAGGCCCAGGAAAGAAATGTTAACATTGGGAACATGGCAACAGCAAGCAACTGGCAGATTGGTGCCATTCTTATGGATCGATCAGAGGTGCTTCACCCACCAGTCTCCATATTCAAAGCACCATTCTCCGTTATTTCCACCATCTCTAGCTGGATGCCACTATCAAACACATTATCCTCTCCCTTCCACGGAGTGTGTCCTGGCCAGAGGCAGCCTCACCCTCCTCAACCTGAGCTTCCACAGGATTGAAGGATGCCAGCAGAGTGGAGGTGGAGGTTCCAGCTACCTCTGGAATCTGCTGAATGGAGATTGGGTGGTTCAAAGGAGGATGACATGTGGTTCAACCTCCACCTGGACATATGCAGTTAATACTTTACATTGTCCTATCACCTTGGCAATGAGCACCAATAGTTACAGAAATGGAGAGCAGGTATGTGCAGATGCTTGGCAGACTCTGAGTGTGCTGGATCTCTCTGGCTTGTCCACAGAGACAGTCTGACATAAACATGCCATTCCAGCACTGGTACACTCCTCCAAGCTTCATATTCATTCAAGGATGAGGATGTTGCTGGCTGGGGCAGCATTTATAGCCCATCCTTACTTACCCAGAGAGCAATTCAGTATCCACCACATTGCTATGAGTCTGGAGCCATGTGTAGGCCAGAACAGGTAAAGGTGTTAGTGAGCCAGAAGGGTTTTGCCAACAATAGACAATGGATTCATGGCCATTATTAGCCTCTGAATTTCAATTTTTTAAAATTGAATTTATATTTCACCATTTGCCTTAGCAGGATTCGAATTTGTGTCCCCAGAATATCACCTGCGTCTCTGAATTAACAGTTTAGTTTTATGCTGCTGGGCCATGAGTTCCCCATTCCTGATGAAAGGCTTTTGCCCGAAACATTGATATTCCTGCTCCTCAGATGATGCCTGACTTGCTGTGCTTTTCCAGCACCACTCTAAACTTGACCATGAGTTCCCCATGTAATTCCAGTTTCCCTAGTATATCCAAGAAACCTGCCCACTACTATGTATTTTGCTGTACATTTTGATGAAGCTATTGATGGCTGGGATCATGGAGAGCTTTCTGCCTGGGGCTGACCACCAGCTTGGTCGCTGATAGTCCTCTGAGTGCCAGAATGATTCTTTCTTGGCTAGATGTGGAGAAATACCATTGAGGTGCTCACCAACATGGGATCCAGGGTCTAATCTGACTGAGGTACTCACTGAGGTGTGCTGATGAAGTGCGTAGGAAACAGCTTTCACATTGCTTACTCTGACGAGACTGCAACTTCTTCACTAAAGGTGGTGGACTTACAGAAGAGGCTGTGCAGATGCTCCTAATGCCTGCAGAAAACAAGCAGCATATAATAAGTTACAAGTGTAAGGATAGATGCTGAATACATTCCAAATACATTTTCAGTGGTGGTGATGAGAAAGCAGTTCATTGACAATAAACCTTACTTGGTCACTGGGATATGGATCTCTCTGCACCCCTGCCTGAACGGTCCCTGGTTTCTCCTGTAAGCTCAAGAATCCTGTCTTCATCTCTGGTGAAGAAATGAATGCTGGGCACCCTGCTTCCCACCTTGACCATCTCTGCCCTGCTTTGGGCCATTTTCTCCTGCTGTAGAACAAATGAAGGGATCGGGTGAGATGAAATGGGCTGGCACAGCTGTTGGTGGTCAGTGCAGGTATGGCGAAGGTGGTCAGGTGTCCTCAGTGAGAGAGTAAGAAGCACAGAGATTGCAAAGGTTAGTAGTCAAATGGGGCAAGTGAGGGTGAATGTTGCATAAGTGGTAAATACCTGAGCAGATTTAGAGTGAGTGTGAGGCAGGAGGGAGAAGATGGTGTCATTTACCTTTCCAGAACGTAGAGAGTTATTGAACATCTTGCAGCATTGATCGAGTCCTCCAGCCAAGGGCATTGCATTGACTGGTGCTGTGCTCTCCTCTGACAGTCCTAAGGAATGTGGATGACTGTCCTCAGCACCACCCCATCAATCAGTACATTAAGATCCCTTTAAACGATGCAGGACACCAATTTAACTCTGCCAGCCAGCATAAGGGCAATTCTTCCCACAACATCTGAGTATTAAATCCAATTCCAAGCTTGCAGTGTTTGACATAGGGCAGTGGCACTAAAGGTGGGAAACCTGGAAGTTACTGGCAGCAGCGAACATATCTATGAGTGATTAATGCATGACAGTGTGAGTGCAGATGCATGGCAAAATGGTCATAAGTTGAGTCGTGGAGAATTGCATGAGAAAAATCACTGAAGATCACAGAAAGAAATAATTTGTGAAATGCGCCAAAATTGGGGCTTAGCCAATTTTTTAGAAAATCTAGGCTCGTGTTCTTGGCACAACAGGCAGCAGTCTGGTCAGAATGAATTATTTATTTAAGTGTCTACAGTGTAGTTGCCTGCAGCGTGTGTGCCTTATTGTAGAGGTCACAACACCACCACAGACCCAGACAGGACATTTGTACATGATTGCATTTGAATGTATCCCCATCAAGCATGCAATGAAATGGAGCATATTAGTGAATGGACCTTAAAATTGAGACTTATAGAAGCAAGCAGCAAGCTATAGTGCCAAATAACCATTCTGACTTTCATGTCAGGAATTGTCACAGACAAGTTTCCTGGAAGGGGAGGAGCAAATTGTGAGTGATAAGCTGAGATGAGTTACTAATGAAATGTAAAGGCAAGAAAATGAGGTAGTCACTACTTGTGAGTGTGATTCAGAATTTGCTGTTGAAACCCCAAATGAAAAATTGGAAATTTTCTTCCCAACACTTTTTCAATCTTGCCATATTTTTTCATATTTCTCGATATTATCCATGCCACTCAAGGTATGGGGAAATTCTAGCCCTGCATCTTCACCTCACTTTCCACTTTTAAAGCACTTTTTAAAAACTACCTCTTTGATCAAACATTTAATCATCTCATCTGTGATAGGTGGTTGGCCCAGTTCATATTTTGTTTTATAATGCTCCTGTGAAGTGCATTGGTGTGTTTGATTGTTGAATGTCTATCTCATTTGTTATTTTCTTTTATCCATTATTTTTATTTTTATTTTCATCATGTTTGTTTTGGAGCTATGAACTATGAGGTGAGAGTTGAACTTGACAAAGGTTTGATTTGTCCCTGGTTATCTTCCCATTATCAACTTACTGAAAGTTCACAGAACAAATATTCTCCAGAACTAACCGGTATCTTCAAAAATTAAACAAAATACAATGCCATGTGTCTGTAGTTCCATGCATTGTGGCAACAACTTAAGTGAATGGACCAATTACATCTCATTTATTTTTCCTTTGATTTATTCCTTAACTGTGTCTGTTTGTCTGTTTGCCTTTTGACTGAGTGGGGGCTGGAAGCAAAGAAGAGTGGGTTTAAATCATTAATCAGTTAATTAAAACATTAAATAAATTGCCTTGTTTAACTTTGCACTGTATTATCAATAAGATTAGATTCCCTACAGTGTGTAAACAGGCCCTTCAGCCCAACAAGTCCACACCGACCCTCCAAAGAGCAATCCACCCCCCTCTGACTGGTGCACCTAACACTATCGGCAATTTAACATGGCTAATTCACCTGACCTACACTTCTTTGAACTGTGGGAGGAAACCAGAGCACCCAGAGGAAACCCACGCAGACATGGGGAGAATGTGCAATCTCCACACAGACAGTCGCCTGAGGTTGGAATTAAATCTGGGTCCCTGGTGCTGTGAGGCAGCAGTGCTAACCACTGAGCCACCGTGCTGCCTTTAGTTCAAGCTTCAACCTAGTGGCTGGTATTGCTTTTTCTTGAAGTCTGGGATTGATTACTGAAAAGGGCTGGTTAGGAACCTCTGGAGCAATTGTGAGGGTCATTGAATAGTTTAATTTCATTATGTTGTGAATACAGGGATCGGGAGGCTGATTTGGTTTGACTGCCTGTCTCCCTGTTGTAACACTTATATATTAAGTAACACACAATTGTAAAAGCACTTTTTAAGACCTCAGATTCAATACAACGTTCGAGACTACGCACAATTTCATGACCTTGCAATAGTGGGAGGAGCAGAGGTTTTTTTTTCTCTGGAGATGCTGAAACCCATGATATATCTGTGAGAATCTTGAAATGTTCTATTAGTGTAAGCAACACTTAATTACATGACATGTAGACAATTTGGCTGAGAAAAGTCTTGGCTGTGGATTTTTAAGGAATCTTCGTGCTTTTGTTGAGTGGCAGCACCATAAGTTACAACAAGAAAACCTTTCAGTTTCTGTAGCCCTCCACATCTGCCAATTTCGGGCTCTGTGACTTCGATTGCAGAGGTAAGAAGACCCTGATTTCGTTAAAAAGACCCCTAGTTTCGTTAAGAAGATCGCTGAGTTCCGATAAGAAGATCCCTGATTTCACTTAAATACACATGAGTAAGTAATGCTTCCCAATTTGTTAATGCTGCAGTGCCAATAACAGTTTCACCTCTTATATTTCTGTTCTTCATTTAACAACAAATGTTGGCACATTGACTTAAATGGTTGGCAACCAGATTCCTTCTCTGCAGAGCAAAGCCAAAGCTGCTAACCTTGGCACATTACATTGAATTAGATTTTTTGAGCACATGGAATGAGATGGACGACAACCCCATTTAAATGTCGAAAAGTATGTTTATTTTGAAAAGATTGGGATGTGCAAGAGGAAAAAATGTAATACAGGCTAGCCTCATCCAAGGCTGTAATTTATCACTCTGATTGTCAGTTAAATTGAGATTTGCTGTCTGGCCCATCTCTTCAGGTATATTCGTAACTTGCGATCGAGAGAATTTGACTTTAGCATGCGGAAATATTGCCAGAAAAGTCCTGCAACCTGGCAACTCATGTTTTGCTTCAATTATACAAAATGTTACAAATGAAGATCAGATGGCATGGAGTATCCCACGGCTTTATTTTGGCATTTTCTCCAGCCAAAACCCAACATAGCAGTAGAAAGCTTCCAATTGGGCACTGACGTTGTCAAAAATGCCAATCTATCTATTGACAATTTTGAATTTCATGGAACTTTTGCTTTTTTAATGTATGTACTTTCAACAACACATTCAGTCATAACTTCATAGAAAACAAATGTTCTTATTATTTATGACTGAGAGAGAATTGAGGATGGGCAACGCACAAAACAGGATTCAGGAAAATACAATTGAAATTGGACATATTCCCTGTGGGGCGGTATACAAGTTAAACATCTTAGCTAACAATTATTTTCCTTCATAAAAGAAAATCAGTTGTTTCAAATGAGTGACAAAAACCTTTATGTGATATCTAAAACAAGAATGGGGACAATGTGTCATTCAGTAGTTCAAATTAGTTTACTTTGCTCCAACAATCTGACTCCTTATCATGGATTATTGTACATATTCAGAAATAGATGCAGTTTCCTTTATCGGGACAAGAGAGCCCCAACCCCCCATTGAAGTCACAGATTCCCTTCACAAAATACAATAAGAGCAATAAACGGAGATAAATATTGTATTTGGCTATTGTTATCATCAATTTAAGAAAGGCAATTGTGGTTCTCTCTTTTTAATCCCATAGTTTGTATAAGAGAGTTTTAAATCTTTAAAAGGCTGTTTCTTTTTCAATTCAATATGTTCAATCCAAATGAAATAAGTTTACTGTACACTCACTCAACTAAAATTGGAAAGATTATTAAAAATGTAAAACCATGTTGAATTCCACCACATGCACACATCCCAACATACAAGCAATTAGAAACAAAAACAGAGGTTGCTGGAAAAGCTCAGCAGGGAAATCACCAGACCTGGACCCGAAACATTAACTCTGATTTCTCTTCACAGGTGCTGCCAGACCTGATGAGCTTTTCCAGCAACTTCTGTTTCAGTTTCTGACTTACAGCATCAGCAGTTCTCTTGGTGTTTATGCAAACAAACAGAACAAATTAAAGTCTAAGGGAATTGAAAACATCAATTAAAGTTTGTAAATTAAATAAGTTGTATATTTTAGTTCATCTTGATGTTTCAGCGAAAGATTTATAGTTTATTTTTTGGGACAACATGATACAGTAACTTGATGATATTTTGCTGCAGGGGATATTCATTTATTGGGATTTTACATATCCTTAGTCTTGTCAAGTTTTTCATTCTTATTCCATACTGATAATTTGGAATGGTTTGTTAGAAATTTCATTCGTAGTGTTACTTTTACCCAGTAACCAAAGTAAACAAAATACCAGACGGCAACATTCTTACTAAAGTGAACAAAAATATTCAAAGTAACTGTGGCTGTACTAAGGAATAATTGGTTCAGTACCATTATGGAAATTATCGGGCTCCTGCTGAAGGAGAATTGATTCCATAAAAATAGCAATTTTCCTAGATCTGAAATGGCAAGCACTAGCATCAGAGGAGAATAGCAGAAGAAAGAAACACAGCAATTGAAATTTGTTTGATCAAAGTTTAACTTCTGGCAATCGAATCAAATACTGTGGAAAATTAAGTAGAAATTGCAGCGATTGTGGGCATGCCAATTACACGGTATTCATTTTGACACAGGCATGTTGGAGCACCAAACCCCAAAGCAAAAGCAATCATTTCAATTTACTCATATTTACAGCACATGTGATGTGTAAATTTAGAATCACATTTAGGCCTGATGGTTCGAATACATCATTATTGAAAGATGAATTTACAATTCAGTGGGTGGGAAAATACTGATTGATGACAAAGAAAGCAGATAACTATATTTGTATTGGAATACCACAAGATGTTTACAAAATAGTGATGAACGTACCAATGAAGTAAAACACTTGAATTAGTTCATTTTCCTTCAAACACCTCTTTGAACAAATTGTGACTGTCCTTTTTATCTCAATAGATGAAATTTCAATAATTTAGTCTGATTTGCAGAATTTGCAAATACAAATTTGTAAGTTACAGTTTATAGGATATCCATCACTGACAATGACCATCCAGACCAATGAGTACATGTTAGTGTTTATACTTCACTTAAGTACTTTCTATCTTTCCTTGTATAAACCTACCATCATAACCGTCTTCTCCCTCAGATGCTTGTCCAACCTGCCTGTGAGTGCACTACACCATTTAAAGGATTTAGGATCAAGTGTAAGTTTTTCAGTTCTCCAAACTCATCCTACATTCAATAAGATTGTGGATGACGTAGTTGTGGCCTCAATATCACTTTCTGATTTGCTTCCTATAATCATTGATACCCTTTTGTTACTATTAAAACCTAATGTCCAATTCAACCTTGAATACACTCAATTATCTAGTGTCCTCTGCTTTCTGGGGAAGTTTGAATTCCATAGACTAAGACACTCTGGCAGGACATTTCTCCTCATCTCTGACTTAAAGGGTGCACCTCTGAACCTTAAAATATGTCCGCTTGTTCTTGTTTCTCAAACAAGAGGAAACTCCCTCCCCATATTCACCCTGTCAAGATCCCTTCAGATCTTAGATGTTTCAATAAGATTATGTCTCATTCAACAAGGTATAGACCCAACTTCTTCAATGTTTCTTCATAAAGCCTTTATTCCAGGAATGAAGCGAGGGAATCTTCTTTGAACTGCTTTTAGCACTTGAATCATACATAAAAATTAGACAATGCTCAACGTATTTAACCAATTCTTTAAAACTGTTTTTTTGTGCTTTCACTCTTTCTTGAAAGGAATTATCAATTGCCCCTCACCTCCCACTTTCCCCATCCTTGCACACTACCATCCTAACTCCAGTCTGTCCTTCCACTCCATCATCCTCCAACACATTATCTGCTGCGGACAGACTGTGATGCGAAGGAGCTCAAGAGGAGGAGTTGTGATGGCTACCCTTTCTTCAGTTCTGAATCCTAAGGACTGTAATGCGGTAGGGATTTAAGAGTACACACACAATATAATTTGGACATTGTAAACTCTTAGAGAGATCTCAATGACATTTCAAGTGCTCCATTGTGGAATGTTCTGCACTTGCAACTACTATGAATTTGGACTATATACCAAACCCTCTTTGTCTTTATATCTCCTAAGCTGGTCAACCCTCCAATGCTCCATTGGTCAACTCCAACAAAGACTCCATGTAAGCTTTCAGGAGGATAGTGCATTGGAGCATATCTTTTCTCAATACTGGCAGCTCAGCAAGGTTTCAATAGAGACATAGAGGGATCTCCAAGTTGATAAGAGCATTTCACAGTCACCTAATCACTTAATAGATGCCAAAGAGAGAGAGGTAGAGCAGGCCTCTGGCAGTCAAAGGATTTTTGGACATGATTAAGATGCTGTGTCCCAGTGAGTTAAGAAACCTCTAGGATCATCTACAGGCTGGCAGATGCTGGATGTCCAGCACACTGAGTGTGGAACTGTGAAAGAGTGATCAATGGCGATGTGTTCTGACTCTGGAGGTCTCTATCTGAGCAAAGAGCAGTCTGAACACACAGGTTTCAGTTTCCACCCATGACAGGCTGGTGACAATCTTAAAGGGGTGAGCCCAACTAATTGCAAAAGCAATCATGGGGATACGTAGTATACTGCACTTGACTGACTGACTGCATGCACAGGGGTCCCAGAGCCAGGAGGTTAGGCATCTGGACTGACATTCATTATTCCCCATTCCTCTCTGAAGAAGAGGGAGGTACAAATGGACCTCCTGGCAGGGGTTGGGAAGCAGACACCACTTGGAAGAACCTCTCATGGTTATTCTGATGGGGCCAGACTTTCCTCCTTCCCTCATCCAGACATTTAATCTCTGTCTAGTACAGTGGGGACAGATTATACTCCTGCCAGTTGACAGGAGTTTTCCTCACAACTGGGCATTCACAGCTGAGGTTACACAGAGGAGTCTCACTGATGTTATTGATGGCAAGAAGACAATCACTGCAAAGTAATACAAAGAGTGGGCAGCACCATGGCATAGCACCCAGAAAATAATCTTTAAAAATAACAATCGTCATATTTTGGTTCACTTGGATACCTTTTGTTTTTGTTTACCTCGCAAATGCCAGGGGAGGTTAATTACTTTCAGTTTTGTTACACTCACATCATGCTTGTTTTTAATGGTTTATGTATGTCAGGAGAAAGACAGACAGACAAATTACATGCGGATTGTTAGGTGTTTGTAAAACAAGATACAAATAGTGAATTCTTTGTGGTGGCATCCCTTTTTCAAGGCCAAGAATTGGGGTTCAAATCCCACCTGCTTCAGAAAAGCATCATAACATCTCTGGACTGGTTGATTAAAAACATATGAACAGAGGTGATGGGTGGTTGCGAGCACTGCAGTGGGCTATCAGGTGAGACTACTTTCCTGGAAGGCAGCAGTAGTGTAAATTGGCTGCAGGCTATTCAAAGCAATGCTCTGTACGTCCTGTCAAAAATCTTGCATTATTAATCATCAAATCTCTACAGTGTGGAAACAGGCCAATGGTCCCAACAAGTCCACACCAACCCTCCAAAGAGTATCCCACCTAGTCTCATTCCCCTACTCTGTTACTCTTCATTTCCCCTGACTAATGCACCTAGCCTACATATCCCTGCACACTTTGGGCAATTTTGCATGGCCAATTCACCTAGCTGGCACTGTTTTGAAGTGTGGGAGGAAACCAGAGCACCCAGACACAGGGAGAATGTGCAAACTCCACACAGTCAGTTGGCCCAGGCTGGATCTGAATCCAGGTCCTTGGCACTGTGAAGCAGCAGTACTAAACCCTTAGCCACCATGCCACCAATACCTCATGTGTTTTAAAACAATCCTTTGTGAGATCCTGAATCTCATCATGCAGTGATCTGCATAACCCTAGCAACACTATTGCCCACACAGAAACTGGTCATATTGCTGTCATGTCTGTTTCAGAACTCACAATGTGTTTTATTATTTAAAAGAAACTAACCCATGGAGTTAACCAATCCCTGATGAGTGACTGATTATTAGACAAGTTGCATTAATATGACAAATACCAAATTAATTGCTATTTTATAGATGGTATTTAAGTTCACAATTTTGAAGGTTGCTTACCCAGCATATTATAACTTACTTATGACATCAGGAGCACGATCCAATGTTTTGCATTAAATGTTACTTCAGCACAGATGTAGAATGGTCCCAGTTTGGAAGAGTCGTTTTCTGCTCTCTGTGTTTTCATTTGACAACTGAAGATGTACCCAGCCTCAAACTGAGGGATGTGTGAATTCCCTAAAGGTTGTAAATATCCATTTTTAAATTAGAATTTGCTTGAGATTCAGGATTGCCTAGAACTTAATATAGCTAAAAATGTGTTGATGGAAAAGCGCAGCAGGTCAGGCAGCATCTAAAGACAGGAGAATCAATGTTTTGGGCATGAGCCCTGCTTTAGGGCTGAAGAAGGGCTCATGCCCAAAACGTCGATTCTCCTGTTCTTTGGTGCTGCCTGACCTGCTGCGCTTTTCCAGCAACACATTTTCAGCTCTGATCTCCAGCATCTGCAGTCCTCACTTTCTCCTCGAACTTAATATACCAAAGATCACATTTTCTTTTCTGCAGCTATCTTGACAGGCTGTCTATGTTCAGAAGTTTAAAGTATGGAATGCAAGTTCTCAATGTACTGGAGCCTGACGTTGAATAAAATTTTCTTTCTAATGAATTGCACTCCAGACATCGTATTTTTTTTTACAAAGGCAAAACAATCTGGCAAAAAATAGTAACCAGTAACTTAGTTCCTGGAATTTACATCAATTACAATAGCTATCTTCAATGTCAAACATTGAGCAATTGAATTTGTCATTAAGAATTCAAAATTAACCTATAATTTGACACTGATTCCAAAGTATCTATTACTATTTATCACAAGACCTTCAGACCATCTGCACATAAATTTCATTCCATATCAAGTGTAAAATGCACCATTCACATTAAATTTGACAATTTAATAGATTCTAATTTTCAAATGCTTTTCCTCGTCTGGATGTTTTGAAATTTACTTTCCACATACTCGCATAGCACAATTTGAATAGTCTTCCAATTTTCTGCATTATGCCTATAGTTAGGCATGTGTTTGTTCAATGAGTGAAATAATTCTCTACAATAAACCACAGGCATAGAAGTAAGATTTTTAAAAATACTATGATGAGTTCAAGTCCCACCATATGGATATAAAGGTTTCATTTTAACTTTGCATCTCAGGTAGCTATGAAGCAAAATGTTACTTAGGTGTAGATGCATCAGTTTTAATTAGATGATATGTCTGAAATTCCTTTCTGTGGCAGCAGCAATGCTATTTATTGTGGGTAAATTTTTTAAAACGTTCAATCAGATAAATCCACATTACAGTATCATGTGACAGATATGAGAAGTATGAGTCTCAGAGATTAGACAGTACAAAAGGCCATTTGTGTAATGACTGGCTCTTTGTAAAACCCATCTACTTGCCCCACTTATTCACTCTTACCCCTCAATTTTTGCAAATTTTTCCTTTTTCAGTATATTCCCAATTCCATTTTGAAAGTTACCCTGCTTAAGCTATCCTTACAAGAAGTACATATCAGCTCTTACGAACAGACCAAAACATAACCTAAAAATATCTTATTACCCTTCTAGATCTTTGTCAAATTTCTTCAATTGATATCGTAAGGTTTCTGACTCTCCTACCAGTGGAAATGGTGTTTATCATTCATTACTGAAAATTTCAGATTAGATTGACGAAATTATACTTTGTGAATTTCAGGGGCAAGATGAATAACTTAGGAATGGTGAACAGCCATTCGCAGCAGTTAGTGATATCAAAGTACAGTAAGATTTTGATAAGAATGAGCTTCACCAAACAGATTGACAATGGTTCTGTCCTCTCAAACTATGACATGGTCATTTAAAAAACAAGAATGGAAGTATTATGGCTTGTTACTAAAGGGATAATCGAGAGGCATGAGTTCATCAGCCAAATGCTAGTTAAGAAATAATCTGATATACTCACCAGCCAATATCCCAGACTCCCCCCCCCCACTCCTGTTATGTTCTATTTAACGGAAAAACTGATCTACAAGAGTGGTTCAGTGGAGTCCCTGGAAATCCTCAACATTTAATCTAGATCCTTAAGTTAGCCGACCATCAGCTCAAACATGGGCCAAGAAATTTCTTGTTCATCATGACCTAGTGCTCTGAGGAATCACTCATGACTCAGCATTTCCTTCCAGAAGAAGCTCTGAGAGTAGCAAGGGAACAGAATGGACCTCAATGTCCACCACCAAAGCTGCATTAACTATTGATCCAATCAGTTAGCTGAACCAAGCAGATGCATCACTAGATCAGTAATAGGCTGTGAAAAAAAAACAGCAAGAGCAGAAAAACCGATATGATCTTGCCCTCACCAACCCATCTGGCGCAGATACTTCTGTCCATGGCAGGAATGGTAGAAGCAATCACCATGCCATCCTTTAGGAGGAAAACTCTCACTGAAATAACTCCATGCAGGCCAGTATCTTGTCATTAAGTAGTGTTTTATTTAGACGTGTATGGTACATGACACTCACCCAACTCACTCAGAGCTGACAACTAGAGTGTACAGAACTCTTGTTTATCTCTGTTAGCCAGGGCTCATCAGGGAGCTCATATTCTATGAGATCTACCTGCCTGTCCACGTTAAAATCACTACATTCATTCCCCGAGTCCTGGGGAATTCATTTTCCAGCAGCTTCTCCTGGGGTGTTTTGAACCAGCTCCGGTTCCTCTGACTCTGCCTCAGATACGGCTACGTGAACTGAACCATATCATGGCTCTTGTGCTCGGGGCATCTCGGCTGAAATTCATCTTTTTCAGGTGGGAATGGAGCCAAGGCTGAGACATCTGCCATGTCCCTCTCATCCAGAGATCTCTTCAATGTTAGGTGGAACAGAGCACCAGCGGCTTCTGACAGGTTTGCCGGATATTCTGAGGGGCTGAGAATGTTTTGCTCCTGCCCCACTTGCGAGTTTACATCTATCATGTAGTCCAGGTGCTTGGTCAGGAATGAGAGTGTAGTGCTGGAAAAGCAGGTCAGGCAGCATTTCAGAAGCAGGAGAATCGATGTTTCAGGCATAAGCCCTCACCTGCCAAGTCACCTGATCTTATGGCGACCATGCCACTTAACCAGACAGAACCATTTCCATGGTTTCAACACCAAATTTATTCCCCTGAAGTAAACCATCTCTTGTGTTTAGAGGAATCTTGTCTCTGGTATTGGTGTTCCTGAGGCCACTTCACCCTGCCCCCAGGTCCAAGAAGAGCAGGTTTAGCCTGGTGTGAAGTCTTCTTCCCAACAACAACTCAGCTGGAGCTATCGCTGTTGTTGCACGAGGGATGGTCCTATAATCAAACAGGAACCGTAAGTCCGTGTACTTCTTTTTAATCATCATCACTGTGTTTGATGAATGAACTCTGTGCATATCCAACCACTTTCAATGGGTGTCCCCAGTGACTATGAACATAGAGCCCATGCAAGGACTGGCGTAGTTGACATGTTCAGTGTTTACCCAGCCATTGCTATGAATGTGAGGGAGCTGCTGGTGTTAATGTTTGTCCTTGGTGTCACTCTGGGCACTACCCCAATAAACTGGCTATGTCTGTATCCAATCCTGGCCACCAGGCATAACTTCTTGCCGACATCATCATTTTGGAAACCCCTGGATGACACTGGTAGAGTTCAGTCAGCTTCTGGTGGTGACCTTTGATCAGGACAATCTTCCTCCCCATATTACAATGCCATCCTCTATGGTGATCCATTCTTGCCAGGTCCAGAAAGGTTTCAATCCTGGTTGTGATAGTCCTTTTATTTCCTCCATCATCACCAGCTGTTTTAATTTTGCCAGGACTGGATTTTTTTTGTCCAGTGTCTGATACGGTCAGCAGTGACAAGAGGGTATCCAGAACGTTTAAAACCAGAAAGGACTCTTCCAGCAGCGGCACCAGTGGAGTATCCACCAGGGGGAGGCAGCTCAGTGCATCCACGCTTGTCACTTGGCCTCCTGGATGGGTGTTTCAACTGGTAATTGTAGGCACTCAAAATCAAAGCCCAATACTAGCAGGGCAGCAGTGGAAGTCTGGGTTGTCACCACTGCCATTCGACACCTTAAAACAGCAGTGCTTGGATCCGACATAGTGCACCATTTGGAGGATGTTCGGGTGTGCAGTGGAATTCCATTTGCACACACCCCTGCCCAGGTGGAATTTCACATTGGCCCCAAGGTCCCAGACTTCCCCTGGGAACCTGTGCCCCACAACCTCCAGAATTTTAGTTTTATCCCTTTTAAAGAAGTATCATGGCAGGCCCTGTATAGACTGCTGCTGCACACCATTCACCTCTTCTCCCTCATCCACTGCCCGGACATGCCTTCTTTATCTAGGCATACCTTAGTTTGACATCAGCCAAATTCTGGGAAGCATATGGTATTAAACGTTCTTTTCCATTGGGAGGTCGGAGAGCTAACTTTGCCCCAATACCATAAGGGGAGGCATCACATGTCAGCACCACATCTGGGATTGTTGCGTGCCAACACCTTAGCTAATGATAGCTACTTGTTCACTTCTCTCAAGGCTACATCTTGGCTATGAAACCATTTCAGAGGTTGACTCTTTCTCATGAGCATTTTAATGGGTGGCAGGATGGAGGCCAGGTTATGTCTGAATTCTTCATAATACTTCAACGACTGAAGGAAAGATCTAAGTTCTGGTCCAGAGGTGAGAGCCAGGGCACCTTTGATCATCCTCACTTTAACAAATCTGTAGGCAAGTAGGACAATTGGAATGCCTGGAACATACATTTCTCCCTCCCATGGCATACACTTACCTGGGATAAATGTTTAGGCATTATGTCTAAGCTTTCTAAATGCTCTTCACATCTCTCCCTGGTTATTAGCACATCGTTCCAATAAATGGCAACCTAGGGTAGACTTTTTAAAATGTTCTCCAGCATCCGCTGAAAAATTGCACAGGCTGACAATACATCAAATGGCAGTTTTGTATATTAGCACAAACCCTCAGGAGAATTCATTGCAGCATATGTCTGGGAATCCTCAATTGTAGGGAGGGCATGGGTCATGTCCAGCTTCTTAATGGACAGCCCACCCATCAGATTAGCATGTAAGTCCTCTATGTGAGAGATTGGATATTTATCCAGCTGTGAGAAGCAGTTTACTGTTTGTTTGAAACCTCACAAAGAATAACCGACCTGTCGGTTGTCACAATCAGTACGACCCGTGTTGCCCGTCTCACAAACTGGGCTGGTTTGCTGATTCCTTTGCTTTTCGGCCTCTTGATTTCTGCCTCTACTTTTGCCCATAAGGCAAATGGCACTGGGCAGGCCTTGCAGATTTGTGGAATTGCTTTTTGGTCATCGTGTAATTTGGCCTTGACTCCTTTGATAGTCCCTAGAGCTTCATGAAAGACTTCCAGGTTTCTAATTAGGACTTCACTCAGGCAGCCATTTTCTGACCAAAAAGTTAAATCTTTCTCAACCAGTTTCATCCCATCAAACTTGGACCAGAGCCTTTTACTGTAATTAATGATAACAAACCAGCTCTTTCTCATAACAGACTAAACTGAAGTTGTAATCTTAATCTGTAGAGGCTTCCCAGTCTAGGTTCTCAGCCTGGCCAAGGTCTTAAGGATTACTTAAGGCAAACTTAAGGATTGGAGTCCAAAATGAATTTGGTACAGACTGGTTCCTTAATCACTGATACAGCCATGCTGGTGTCTATCTCCATTAGAACTGGGTGACCAATTAACTAGATGTTTATAGTGACTTGTTCTCATATGGATGTTGCTAATCAATTTACCTGTTCCATACCAGCGGTAGGTGGGCTTTCCAGGATGTGCACTCTCCTTGATACTAACCCATGAGCTCTCTTACTCAATTAAGGCCCAGACTCTTTTACTGTCTTGAGTCTGCATACCGGCATGAATTACAATGGCCTGCTGGCTCAGGTGCTTGTAAAACTTTTAACCGTTTGGCCAAAGCTTGGCTTTGCTTTGGGGTTTTGCTATTGATAACCTAGAGTCCTTTTGTTCAGGACATGCCCTGAGTGAGGCTATGCAATTGCCTTCATTCAGGTGCTGTCTCCCAATCTCAGTCGGACTGCAGAGGGTGTCCACTTCCATCAGCATAACCTGTAGCACGCATGCTGCATTATATAATGACAAAGCCAGTTGGAGTGCCTGTTTGAAGACCAGTTGGGTTTCAGCAAGTGGACACTTTTGCATGGTTACCTCATTAATCTCACATTCCAAACTGTCACTCAGCATCTCTCTAGGATTAAATAAAAATCACATCCTTCTGCCAGTCATCTTAACCTCATCAAAAATCCTGATACAGATTTCCCTGGCTCTCAAGTAAAACTGATAGCACCTCAGAATTAGAAGATGTTTGGGATCGTAATATCCCTGAGCTAAATCTGTCATCTCTTGAATGATTTTAATATCTGGCATCTCAGGGAAAGTTGAGCTTTTAAAAACCGAAAAAGCTGCAGGTCCACAAGCTGTTAAGAGAATTACTTGTTGCTTTTTGTCTGCCTTAATGTTATTTGCCTGGGGAAAAACAAATGTATTCTTTCCACATACTGGGCCCGGTCCTTGATGGCAGGATTAAATGAGTTAAGCATCCCAAATGGCAATATGAAGCCAGAAATGCTTACCCCAACTCAAAGTTGGCTGTTGCAAGCACATTTCTTTATGGATATGTCTTTCTCTCATCTAACTCCAGGAAGATTGGTTTATGCATGCACAGTACATGACACTGACCCAGCTGGCTCAGAGCTGACTCCTAGAGTGAACACAACCTCTTACACTCCTGTTATATCTATTAGTCAGGGCTTTGTGATTATACCGGGCTTACAGCCCCAAATCAGGGAACTCATATTCTATGAGATCCACCTGGCTGACCTCGTTCCAATCACAAGACTCATCACCATAAGAAATGCACCGCCTGTTATACTATGTGGAACATACAACAGTGCCGCACGTTAGAGTCAGAATAGATTTTGCAGCACTAAACAGGACAGTGTGGACCATGAGTTGTAGTAGAATGTATTCAACTACAAGCTGCAACAAGCCAAAAATAAGCGATATATTTAAAATATTGAATTAAGGAATAAATGTACAAATTAAGACTCCAACATAATCTTGAAGCCAATCAGCACTGTGCACAAATTATGAGCAACATATTTCAAAATACAGTCAGCTACTGAAAGGGATCCTTAGTTCCTCTCACTTCAAATGCTGCAGAAGCTTGGCAGACATTTTGTTGGTACAGGTTACAGTCATTTTTTTTGGCAGGCTGCTCCGTCTTAATGTGATGACAGCAGCTAGACAATCTTCTGAAATCTTAAGGGCTTGGGGGTCAGGTCAACACACTCTTTTTTTCACTCCAAGAGGATTGTTCTGATGGTTTAGTTCTGCAGAAGAGAGCTGTTCTGATGGTTTAATTCTGCCTGGAAGAAGAGGGTTAAAAACAAAAAGATGGAAAAAGCACATATAGCCACAGCTGCAGTGAGACTACCTGGAAGAAGGGAAGGTTGTAGAGAATCTTTGTCCTCCCAAAAAAGTCTACAGTATTGGGATAAAACACCTGCACTTTCCTTAGAATTGATGCTTGTAAGAGCACTGAATGACTCGAGAGAGAGGCTGGCCCAGAGACTGTGTTGCCTCCTGCAATACATAAAATGTGTCTCTTTCAATATATTTGAATCAAACTTCATCAGGGGAAATTGAACCAATAAATCTTCCGCAGAGCAATGTGTACTGCAGACTGCAGCTGCCTTGCGATCCAGTGAGGCTGACTTTTGTCTTGTATCGAGTCCCACAGTTGGCCCAGCATTGCCTGGTGCAGTCAGGCCAATGGCAGCAGATAAGACCCTTGCCTCCAATCCCTTCCAGGTTGCCACTGGGGAATTAGTAGCACCAATCAGTCTGCAGACTGGGTTTGCATTAAGCAGATGACTGATAGTGTGTTTACAAGAGCAAACACTTTAATCACTTTCCCCCAATGGATAACAGCAAAAGGCAGAATGGGGCTCCAGATCACTGACTTCCAAAAAAATCGTGGACCATATTCATTACACCCATATGCTTCAGGAATTCCCTCTCGTGACTCCATGTGAATTAAAAAGGCTTCCACAATATAAATATGTGACTGCTGTGTAATCAAAAGCAGCACTTCATGTTCCCTATTTTATGGCAGCTGCCTCTACACTTTTACAGACATGTGATACACCCTCTCAGGCCTAATTTCCAACATGAACTGCTATTGCAAAAACAAAATCCCTTTTCACCCCATCAACCCCTCCATTCATTGGACAATCTGCTGCCAGTCATTTAAGAGTACCACTAAATCCATCTTGCCCTCATCTCCCTTTTCAGTATTCTAAAAGATCTTCTCCTCTGTGACACTTTTTCCTCAATCCCCAATTCTTTTTCCCTTTTCCACACACCTTCTCACGGTACACACCTGCTGCCCTTTTACATCCAGGTTCTTCAGCAGTTTGGGCCATCAATACTCCTTCCAGGTGAAATACTGCTTTTGCTGCTGATACTGTGAATGGGGAGACCTTAGAATGGGGAGACCAAAATACAAGCAGGGGGATCATTTCCCACAAGACCTCCACAGACATGACCCTGCATTTCTGATCTGTCATTATCATGCAGCTTACTGAAATCTCAACAATGTGACTGTTCTCAGCCTCTTACACAGTCGCTATGAAGTCCAACATCATGTCAAGGAGCAGCAACAGAGCTTTCCATTGGGTACTTCACAGCCTTCCAGAGGTAACCTTGGGTTCAACAGATTCAGATCACAGGGCCCTTACTTTTTTCTGCTGCAAAAGTTTGTGAAGATTCTGCTATTTGTACTTTTTTTTCTCTCATTTGCTTCGTACCATGTTCAATTATCATCTCCTCACACTAATTGTCATTTAATCTCCTTCTTGCATTCATCACAGATGTCTGCTTTTGTTCTTCAGCAACCCCCATCCAGCCGTTTGCTACCTCTGTCCTTGTTTACAACGGTTTTTTTCTCTAATACTTTTCCAATTCGGACAAATGACCAAAAGCTGTTGACCTGAAACCATGGGCAAGGTTTTACTGGGTACAGTGTAGGTGATGGAGTTGGTAAGGTTCTCCGTCCTTTTAAATGACTCTGTTGTGCACCACTATATTCAGCTTCACCAAGATCTCTACCAGTTCTCAGGCTTGATGCCTGCTTTTTCCATTCTCTGCCTGTGTCTCTGATGAGCATTCCAAACGCAAGGGCACCCGGCTGCAAACCTCCCTCCTGGTCATTTTCCCACCTGTTCGGTAAACAAGGGAATGAGGGAATGTGTGCAGGTGAATGATTGAGAGTGAGCAGATGAGTGAGGATTGAAGTGAATGAGGAAAGGTGGGTGGAGTGTGTGGGAAGACGGGTGCTGGAGTGAGAGTCATGTATGGGTGGTGAATGAGTTTGGATTGAGGTGGATGTACACGTGAGGGTAAAAAGTGAAGAGAACAAGTGACTGGAGGGACCGAGTGAGGGTGGGTTACTGGGTGAGTGCAGATAGATGACTGAGAGTGAGTGAATGTGGTGGATGAGTGAGTCAGGATAGTGAGTGATTGGGTTAAGGAATGACTGAGTGGGTGATGGTGAGTTAACAGGTAAGTTTGAATGAATGAGTGACGGTGAGTGAGTGAATGAGGATAAGTAAGAAGTGAGTGTGGGCAATCATATATAGTCAAGTTAGGGGCTCCTCCATTCAGCTCCGCCACTTCCACCTGTTCCTTTTCCTCTCCAGCTTATTCCTGGGCACTTTCTTTTGTTAACACCAGCTGCGTAAGCTCAGGTAGAAGTGTTGTTTACTAGCCATTGCTTTCCTAATATCTATACCTTTCTTTAAGAAACCTGCATCAGTGTGGAACTAGACAGACGAGGTCGACAGTGACTATAACCAGGATCAGCAGATCAGGTATAAATGCAGTGAGGGTTCCTGCATTTTTCAATGTCAAATGGAAGTTATGAAACTTTGAAGTGCACCAGCATTGGGGATCCAAGTGATTGTGGTCTCAGTCACATGCCTCCCATTTCTTGTGTCTTTGTGTGGAAGTTCTTCATAATTGTCATTGATATTGTCAATGAAGTTTTGCTTTGTCTAGAAACAGTGAGAAATGAAACAATAAGCATGTATGCAGTTTGAAAGAATTTTTAAGATAGAAATGGGTGTTTTTTTTCACCCCTTGAAATTGATAATTGGAATTATATATCCTTTCATTGGATGTGGGCCAAACCAGTGGTTGTTGCATATCCCTAATTGCCCTTGAACTGAGTGGTTTGCTGAGCCATTTCAGGGGGCAATCATTCAGCAAATGTGTTACAATCAGCACGCCTGAGCTGTCTGCTCCCAAGGGCATCAAACGCCTGTCTTCAACCACTGAGGCATCCCAATGATTTCACAATGTCTGCCTACAAACTCACACAAAACCTGGTAAGAATAGATAACTAGCACATGGGCCAAAGGGGTACAAACTCTATCCGATTTCAAAACCGATAGAAAACCGTGGGTCTGTCTGATGATCTGTGTTGAGTCAGGACAGTCTATTAATTGGCACGCAGGACTGGAGCATGCTTAATGACTGCTAGTCAATCACTGGCTCAAACTAACTGGCTCAAGTTAACTGCTCTGAGCAAATCTCAACCCGCTGCAGTCAAAGTCAGCTAACAAAACTGAGGGAGAATTGTGGTTAGATTTCCAGCTGTTGCAGTTGACCCTCCAGTGCAGACTGTTATGCAGGACAGATATGCAGGATAGACACCAGGCCTTCAACTGATCTAAACTCAGTTTTCCTTCAGGATTGTTCATGGTGCAGCCTTATCAGTCATACCCAGCCTTTATACCAATGTTGTAACATAGAACTTGTGGGTGTAAATATGTCAGACTGTATCTTAACAGGAACCACTTGGAGCATTGCATGTTGCTGAAAATATGCTGTTCTTTATAATTAAGTAGTTTAGTTTCAGTCTGCAACTGCATGTTTGAATATATAGAATCACAGACTCATACAGCATGGAGGCAGGCCCTTCAGCCTACCATGTCTATGTTGTGGTTCTGTTCGGCGAGCTGGGAGTTTTTGTTGCAAATGTTTCATCCCCTTTCTAGGTGACATCCTCAGTGCTTGGGAGCCTCCTGTGAAGCACTTCTGTGCTGTTTCCTCCGGCATTTATAGTGGCTTGTCTCTGCCGCTTTAGGTTGTCAGTTGCTGTCCACTGCAGTGGCCGGTATATTGCGTCTAGGTCGGTGTGTTTGTTGATAGAACCGAAAGCAGCAGAGACTCCTCACATTAAACATATGCCCTCTGGTCTTTGACACACTTGCCTGGGGAAAAGATTCTCATAATCTACTCTGCCTACGCCTCGCATTATTATGTACACCTCAATCTGATTCCCCCTCCCCTCAGCGTCCTCTGCTCCAAGGAAAATTAACCTTTGGAGTTTATAACCAAGATGTTTCATCACAAGCAACATCTGGAATCCCCAATGCAATCACATTCTTCTGATAACATGGCAATCAGAACTGCACACAGTGTTCTGTCTGTTGTCTAGCTAATGTTTTATAAAGTTTTAACAAAATGTCTATGCCCTTGCAAATGAATGCAAGCATCCTGCTTGCCTTCTTCATCAACCTATGTACCTGTGCTCACATCTTCGGGGATGTATGGACTGTATTCCAGGGTCCTCTTGTCCCTCAGTATTCCCTAGGGAGCAACCATACATTGTGTATATCCTTCCCTTATTATACTTCCCAAAATGAATCACCTCACTTGTTTTTGGATTAAAGTCCATCTGTCATTGCTCTGCCCAATTTACCAATAGATCAACATCAGACTGTCATCTGAGACTATTCTTCTTCCTATCAACAATGCCCCAAATCTTCATGCTTTCTGCAAACTTATTAATTGTACTTTCTACATTTACATTAAAAACATTAATATATGTAACAAACAGCAAGGGTCCCACCATCAATCTCTGAGGTACACTTCAGTCACAAGCTTCCCATTATAAACGCATTCTTATCTTTCATCTCGTATTTGCAATCTAATTATGGATCCAAATTGTCTTGGATCCTTTTAGCTCTTACCTTTTGGATTACCTTTCCATGTAGGACCATGTCAAAGGCCTTACTAAAGTCTATGTAAACCACATCTACTGCACTTCTCTTTTCAATAGAACTCAATTAAATCAGTCAGACAGGATCTCTAAATAGCAAATCCATACTGACTATCCCTGATCAATCCGCGTGTTTCCTAGTGTTGATTAATCCTGTCTCTCAGAATTCCTTGCAATAATTTTCCAATCATTAACATCAGGCTAACTGGTCAATAATTATCCGTTATATCTCTGCTGCCCTGTTGAACAAAGGAACCACATTAACTATTCTCCAGTCATCAGGCACTTAGCCTGTGGCCAGAAAAGTATTAAATATCTCAGCCAGGGTCCCAGCACTCTCTTCCTTTGCCTCCCACAGCACCCAAAAATGCATTTCATCAGCTACAGTCAGTTCTTCCATAATGCGATGGTTGAGCTCTAGTGCAGTCCCGTGTTATAGAAAGATTGTGCTTTGGAAATAATGCTTAAAGTCTTGGCAATGTAATTATGTTATAGCCAATACACGTTTTAAAAGTTCAAGCTTTAGAAACAGTGTCCCCAGTTCATCAATCGTGTTGTCGTGAATTTGCATTAACAAAAAACATATTACAGCAGAAGGACTTGTATATATCAGGAACTATATAAATAACTGTAATAAATGTGAGTTTAATCTTCAATGCTGTTATCCTCTTATAAACCTTTTGTTAAAGGAGCTAACATCAGTTTTACCACATTGAGTGAAAGTATGCTGCTGGAGCCAAAGCCTACAGCATGGCAGCAGATATGGTTATTTATATAATCTTCCAATACTGCATTGGCAGAAGCTTAGACTCTTGATTGAAGATTAACTTATCAGCAGCCCTGAATATCAAAACCATTTGGACAATTAAAGATTATTGGTAATTTAATCAATTCTATTGAGAAATATGTCAGCAGATGCTGTAGCAAAGAATTTAGGTGTGACTTTGCTGATGTACTCTCTGAAAGAATATCGAATTAGAAATAGTCTCTCTACCAACTAAAGCCTTAGGAAAGGACCTTTCAGGCAAATAAAAGGACCACACCACTGGATCCTTACTTGAAAGCATATACAAGCATGAATTCACAATTGCAGGCCAAAAATAAGTGATGCAGCCAACACTTTTGCTACAGTCAGCAAAGCGCACCAGACCAACAATGTGTGTAACGTGTGAGTTATTGCACTAACTCAAAAGGAGCAGCATGGTGGCACAGTGGTTAGCACAACTGCTTTGTAACATTAGAGATCGAGGTTTGATTTCAGCTTCAGGCGACTGCCTGTATGGAGTTTGTACATTCCCCTCGTGTTTGCGTGCGTTTCCTCCCACCGTCCAAAGATGAGCAGGTTCGCTGCATGAGCCATGATATCAGGGTAGGATGCTCTTCGGACTTAATGGACTGAATGGCCTGCTCTCAGACGACAAGGATTCTATGAAAAGCTGCTCAGTTTTTCTTTGCATGTTGGCACCTACCTGTACTGACAGGAAAAGAGTGGCTTGTTCAACAACCACAGAGAGGTCCAGATTGCAAACCAACAACTTGCATCTTAAGTGAACCAAAATTAATCATAGCAGAAGAATGAGCAGCCTTGAAAGAGAGACTTAAGAAATAATTCTCACTGAACTACAGAGAGATATATTGTCCTCTTTTGTGTCGTAAATTATCAAAATACTTCTTGGGCTTAATTTAATAAATTGATCAAATTATTAACATATGCTCTTAAGTAGGGATTTTAAATGCATTCATCTAACAAAACAAAGAAGGTAAAGAATCTGTCCCTCCATAAATGATGGCATCGAAGTAAGTAAAGATATTTGACTTGCCACTAAAAAATGAACTCAAAGGGACTAGCAGTAATAAACCTTAAACAAGACATGAAATTTGTAAGGGTCTTCTCCACTGTCTCCACCATCCAATAACTGGAATATATGGAAGGGACTCACAAAGGATCAATTAATATTGCTTTAATCATCACCATGAGCAAAAAGCTAGACAAATACCTCGTTGAGAGCAGAACTGAAGTTCAGACAGAGATCAGAATGATTTCAATGTACGATGATTCAATTATTTAAAGGTAAGATGAGGGTGGACCCTCTAAATTTCAAAGCACTGCTTCCAGAATCCTTAACAGTAGATAAATGAGAATACCATAACATCTAAGAAATAACCAGATCAGTTAGCAGTTGCAATTCTAGCAAATCTAAATTCCTCTTACTTCTGGATCATAAGATCATTCAATCATTACGAATCCCAAGGTGCTTCAGTCCTACCCTCAATCAGAATTGACACAGATTTGAAGGATTTGTACATTTATTTTTATTATTATTTTCAATAATTTGTGAATGTGGGCATCATCTACTGGCAAGCATTTATTGCCTCTCCCTAGTTGCCCTTCAGAAGGTGGTGGTGAGCTGCCTTCTTGAACCACTGCAGTCCAACTGCTGTGAGTTGACCCACAATGCCATAAGAAAGAGAATTCCAGGATTTTCAACCAGTAACAGTGAAGGAATGGTGATATATTTTGAAGTTAGGATGGTGAGTAACTTGGAGATGAACTCGAAGGTGTTCTGTTATGTCTTCTGCCATTATCCTTCGAGATGGAAGTATTCGTGGGTTTGGAAGGTGCTGTCTAAGGATTTGTGGCGAATTTCTGCAGTGCATCTTGTCGATAGTACACACAACTGCTACTGAGTGTCAATGGTGGAGGGAGTGGATGCTTGGGGATATGGTGCCAATCAAATGGGCTGCTTTGTCCTGGATGGTGTCAAGCTTCTTGTTGGTGCTGCACTCATCCACACAAGTGGGGAGTATTCCATCACACTCCTGACTTGTGCATTGAAGATGGTGGACAGGCTTTGGATAGTCAGGAGGATGGTATGGCATTTATGATGAGGGTGATAAAGGTAAAGAATCTCATAACACCATAGGCACATCCCTATCTTTGAAAACATGGCATTGTGTTGTTGTGATAAGATGCAGAGGGATGGAATGCTTTCTCTCTCTTCCTAATCCTCATTTGAATATAATATTTTTTAAGTATATGTTTGTCCATTCAATGATTTTTTTTATGATTTATATTCTACAACCAAGGAAGACACAGTGTTCCTTGTGTGTCTCAAGGAAAAAAAGAAAATTATATTTACTGTACTTAAATCAAACTTATAAAAATAACAAAAAATGCACTTAACTTTAAGTAAGTGTGCACCCAGATTTGCACGGACAAACACACAGAACTTACAGAGTGGGAGAACTGACTAAGGAGTATGTTTGTCATTCACTAAAAGACAAAAGCTTTGATGACTTGAATGGTTCTAGGCTGAGCTCATGGCTCCCTTTGGATTTAGTGTCAAAGGGATTTAATGTGTTGGCAGACGATTTCTCTATTTTTATGGATTAGTTCTTAAAACTCAGTTTACAGTGAGTGGATTATCTATCAGCAGATGGGGCACAAGCTTGAAGCTTGCTGAGGAGAAAGTTCTCACTCAGGGATCCTGTTCCTTCTGCAACTTTTCCACTTTGTTCTTTGTGTGTCCCCAAGAAAAACAGTTTCTTGAACACAACAAAGAATTAGTTGGCTTATCACATGGCCCTCTCTGTCCAACTGACCAGTGAAACAAATATGGTTGTAACTAGTGGATTCTAGGTCCAGCTTGCTTAGATTATGGTTAAAAGGGTTCCTCTCTCAGTGGGAGTTCATTGTCTGAAATTATAATGTCTAATAGCTTGTTCATCACCCAAGTGCTGGCTAGGTATTCGGTGAAGGGCTTATGCCCGAAACGTCAAATCTCCTATTCCCTGGATGCCGCCTGACCAGCTGCGCTTTTTCAGCAACACATTTTCAGCTCTGATCTCCAGCATCTGCAGACCAAGAATTGTAGATCACTCGTATTCCTTTTAGAACCATCTTTTGTTGGTTATGCAAACATGCTTAATCCATTTTAATTGCTTTGAAATTTGTGAGGTGTAATGGTGCCGATGTTCAGCTATTTTAGAAACTGCTGCTTCAGTCATTTAAAACTCGATCAGTGATTTTCTTCTCGTAAATACATAAGATCAGATTAGATGCAAAGCATCTAACCATGTTAAAATGGGTGGGCTGAAAAAGAAAGCTAATGATTGCTGATCATTATGAATTAGTTCAATGTCCTGCTTAGCTGAACTGTGAGCCCATTTCCAATTATCTAGTGCAAAATACATCCGCTTTTTGATCTTCTATCATCCATTTGCAGGTCGCCATGGATTATTGGACAACATTGCAGCTGGAGTATAAAATATTGCATGTGATGTTTTATTCCATTAAAACTTTCAGCATTCTAGGAAATTTGGAAACTCTTCCTGTAAGATTGCAATGAACTTGCATTGACATGAACAAAGCCCAGATTCCAAATAAAGGATAAGTCTAATCAAAAGATGCATAGAGCTTACAGCATGGCAATGTCAATTTTCATTTCATTCATTACTTTATTTTACTTTGCATAGTCAAAACATTTTTACACAGTCTTCTACAAGCAGACCTCATGGACAGGAGGTGTCAAGTCTCTTGTTGATTGATATTTCCCTGAGGGTGTTGTGACTTAACAATCAGTGTGCCATGACGTCTACATGACACTGCTGTTTCACTAAGTGCCTCATCCATTCGATGGACCATTGCTGGAGGAGAGAAATTTTAACCATCAATGTTCATCGCAACTTATAGAGAGAGAAGAATAAGATATCCATGCATCCGAGGAATCAACCACCAAAACATAACTCACAGCTCATGAGTTCTGTTTATGCATCTGATTCATTTTTATTCAAAATTGTTGTGTTGAAAATACTTTTGGCTCTGCTAACCACAAAGTCGATTCCAAATAGTGGAAAATTTATAAACAATTCAAAATAATAGTATTCATCAAGACTGATGCTATCAAAATCATATTTGTATTTTTTTTCTCCCATGCAACTTTCAAATTTTTTGCCGTAATTGAATCCTTTCACAATATTTTTTATATCATTAGTGGCTCAGGGAGTGTATCTGATGATACAGGCTGGGTCTGTCCAAATTTTTATCCTCATTCAATCCCTGTTCTGTGATGTTCTCAGCCAGATCTCACATTTTGACACAAGTTCCCATTCCTAATCATTGTTATGCTGAGCATGTGAATGACAAGAAGACTATACCAGGCTCAGCTGTGGTATCCCCTCAAGAACATTTAAACTGCTGACCCTCACTACAAAGACTCACAGGAATGAAGAGAAACTGTAGCTTCGACAACAAGCTCAAGGTGATATCGTATGGAAGGTGCAAAGGAAAAAATAAATTGTTGAGAATTGTTTCAAAGGTGTGTTTTGTCCCACATCCACGTAAATCAATTTCAAGGCAGTTTGAGAGAATCATTTCCTCACATAAGCAGCAGGAATTTCAATTTTTGCTTTCAATAAGAATTTGTATTCATACAGCTGGGGCCCCCAAATGGGGCGAAACTTTGCCAATATGCTGACAAAACAACAGATTCAGTTGTATGTTTTTTTTTGCCTTTTGCATATGCTGTACCACGTCAGATAATTTTTCCAGTCTGACTGAATCATTTTTTTAATATGAGCTTGTGAGAACAGCCAACATTCTATCTCTTGTTTCGCACTGAAACATGTTCAGGCATGTTTCGGACACTTCACACTTGAATAGGCTTACAGTTCCACTTTCTTTTTGTTGATGTCATTAACTATTTGCTGATCTGTAATCAATTCAAATATGCATGAGAGTGGTGAGATGGGGGGGGTGGGAAGCAGTGGAAATCATTTGTTAATCATAAAATACAAGGGGCACTGATATTTTTCAAAATTTATGAAAACCTAGGGCTGTTCTTGGACCTTACCCTCCTAGTAATTTATTTTGCAATGATTTATGTTCAGTAACCATGCGCAGGAATACACAGAAGAGATTCATTGACTTCTTTCAAAATTATGGCAACAATAAAGCATTAAAAAACAACCATTCAGCTCATCATGCCTGCACAAAATCCTTCATACCAAATAAGACCAGAACAGTTGAAAATCTAGTGAGGAAAAAATGGTGACATCTAACTGTTATTTGTTGCATTACGCAGCACTGCTCACGGTAACAAGATAAAGCAAATCCTCTAATCAATAAGGATTAAATCAAAAGTACTCAGTTCATAAAACAGCCATTTTCAACATTATCTTCCACTGTGGTAAATGTGTGGAGATCCTTACAATATTGCAATTGCCCATATTGCAATATTTAATGGCATAGGATATTGTGTGATTCATACTTGGGCTATTTTTTTTTCATTTACAAAAAAACAGGTCTTATAACTGCTGGCCTATGAAATGAGCATTCAGGACAACATTCAACTTAGGCACTGTTCAAAGATCTTCGGGGATTATGCTCGGACTGCATTCTGATATGAATGGAAGATGCATCAGTCAGTGATAGAGGTTCAAGCCTCTGCTGCAGCAGAGCAGAAATGAATGAACATGAGGCAAATTGAGCCTGGACTGATTAGTAAACTTGGCAGGGGCAACAGTTAGATTCAGGTCAGATGGATTTAGGATCAACATTACAGTGGTTATGGCCAGGACATGGACAACATCAGCACCAGTGAAGGTCAAGTCCTCACAAGAAAAGGGCTGAGAAGAGAATTGGAGGTCAAACCATGACTAAGATCAGGAATCTCTGGGAAGGAAAGATATTTGATAGCATGATTAAATCAATATTTTTGAGTGCATTAGTGCTATGCAAGCCAATGACCTGTGCATCTTTTAGCATTCAAAGGGCAGGGTATTCCACTCCTGACTGCTGCATTCAGTCCTCCACAGGAACAGTAGCAGGAACGTATGTTCTAAGAGGTCACTCAAGTTAATTTAAAAGTTGATTCAAAGTTCAGTCAGTTCTAGCCGTTAGTCAGACTCAGTCAATGCTGAAGGTTGCTGCCATCAAGCTGCCAGCAAACAGTTGCTTAGAAGCAGGTGGAGGAGTATTTATGCAGCATAATTGATTTTAGTTCCGAGACAGTCATGACTCAAGAAGGGCATGATGAAACTGAGAAGGTGATAAAAAAGTTGCCAATATCTTGAAGAGATAGCTCAAAGGCCATCTTGGGAGCCATTGATAGTTCATTGCAGCTGAGAATGAAAGAAACCCACAAGCAGTATTTGCTCGGTGTAGGTAAGAAAGATTCAAGGAAAGCCATGACAGTGCCAGCTTTGTGAGTCTAGCTATCTGCAGAAGTGTTGGAACTATGTCAAGATTAGAGGCTTGAATGCAGCCTTGAGAATCCAAGGAAGTGTATTCACAGGAAAAAGAGAGTTAGCCAGTTAAAGTTGAGCAGTCTTGGAGGCAGTGCATGATAGAGCAACTTTTGCATAGTTTCAGAAATAGTACTTGGAAAGTAAACAATTAGAATCCCTTATTGAGGAGACAAATGTTTGGTGAGATTCGGTAAACCACAGCGTCAAAATATTTGGGTGAATTGCTGAGAAATCAATAAAATCTGTCCTGACCTCATCTGCTTTTGATGCATATTGTGGGATGTTCCACCCCAGTTTGTTTGTTAAACCATATTTACCACATGTTAATTCTGGATGTTAAAAATATAATGCAGGGTGATCCCCGTATCTGCAGAATCATTTTCCATGGTTTCAGTTACCCATAGTTTATCACGGCCCAAACATGTTCCAGGGAACGTTCCAGAACCAGGGACTCAGGGGGCTTCCAGGAAGGTAAATTTCCTATTTAGATGAATGAGTTCACTCCTGTCCATGGTAGGTCTTGGAATGTATCCCCCGTGAATGTGGGGGAACTGTTGTACTACAGAGCATTGTGGATTGTTTTGCTTATATGAACTATATTAAATACATTACGTTTGCTCAAAACAATGGAATCATGTAATTTTATTCAGTGACTGGGATAAAGTTACTGGTCCATATCTAGATCGTGTAAAGAATTTGGTGATCTCATTGAAGATTATAGCAACACGTTGAGATTTTAGGATTGGGGAGGAAGGCCACAGCAATCTTTAAAAAAAATGCCTAACACTATTGTAATTGTTTCAGCAGATGATCATTAGGGTTGATTTGTACTAGAACAACTCCAGATAAAGGAATGCTTACAAAGAACAAAGGACAGAACAAAGAACATTACAGCACAGGAATAGGCCCTTCAGCCCTCCAAGCCTGCACCAATCCAGATCTTCTATCTAAACCTGCTACCTATTTTCTAAGGGCCTGTATCCCTTTGCTCCCTGCTTATTTATGTATCAGTCTAAATACGTCTTAAATGACAGTCTCATTCCCACCCCTACCATCACCACTGGCAACGCATTCCAGGCACCCACCACCCTCTGCATGAAGAGCTTTCCATGCATACCTCCCCTAAACTTTACTCCTCTCACTTTGAACTCATGACCCCTCGTAACTGAGTCCCCTACTCTGAGAAAAAGCTTCTTGCTATCCACTCTGTCTGTACCTCTCATGATTTTTGTAGACCTCAGTCAGGACCCTTAGGCCTCCAACTTGCTAATGAAAATAATCATAATCTACTCAACCTCTCTTCTTAGCTAGCACCCTCCATACCAGGCAACATCCTAGTGAACCACCTCTGCACCCTCTCCAAAGCATCCACATCCTTTTGGTAATATGGCCACCAGAACTGTATGCAATATTCTGAATGTGGCTGAACAAAAGTCTTATACAACTGTAACATGACCTGCTAACTCTTGTACTCAGTACCACTCTGATGAAAGAGAGCATGCTGTATGCCTTCTTGTCCACTGTAACTGACCTGCATTGCCACCTTCAGGGAACAATGGACCTGAACACCCAGATCTCTCTGTTCATCAGTTTGCCCAAGAACTCTTCCATTTATTGTATAGTTTGTTCTTGAATAGGATTTTCCAAAATGCATCACTTCGCATTTGCCTGGATTAACTCTATCTGCCACTTCTCTGCCCAACCCTCCAAGTTATCTATATTTTTCTATATTCTCTGACAGTCCCTTTCACTATCTGCGACTCCACCAATCTTAGTGTCATCTGAAAACTTGCTAATAAGGCAACCTACACCTTCCTCCAAATCATTTATGTATATCATAAACAACAGTGGTTCCCACATGGATCCCTGTGGAACAATACTGGTCAAAGGTCCATATTTTGAGAAACTCCCTTCCATCACTACTCTCTGTTTCCTGTTGCTCAGCCAGTTTTCTATCCATCTAGCTAATACACTCTGGACGCCATACGACTTAACCTTTTCCATCAGCCTACCATGGGCAACCTTATCAAATACCTATACCAAAGTCCATGTTTATGACATCTATATCCCTTCCTTCATCAATCAACTTTGTCACCTCTTCAGAGAATTCTATTAGATTAGATTAGATTTCCTACAGTGTGGAAATGGGCCCTTCAGCCCAACAAGTCCACACCGACCCTCCGAAGAGTAACCCACCCAGACCCATTTTCCTCTGACTAATGTACCTAACACTATGGGCAATTTAACATGGCCAATTCACCTGACCTACACATCTTTGGACTGTGGGAGGAAACCGGAGCACCCGGAGGAAACCCACGCAGACACAGGGAGAATGTGCAAACTCCACACAAACAGTCGCCCCAGGCTGGGATTGAACCTGGGACCCTGGCTCTGTGAGGCAGCAGTCGCCCCAGGCTGGGATTGAACCTGGGACCCTGGCTCTGTGAGGCAGCAGTGCTAACCACTGTGGGTTTGTAAGAAATGACCTTCCCTGCACAGAATCATGTTGCCTATCACTGATAAGCCCATTTTCTTCCAAATGGGAATGCGTCCTATCCGTCAGTATCTTCTTCAGCAGCCTCCCTATTACTGACATCAGGCTCACAGGTTTGTAATTACATGAATTATCCCTGCTACCTTTGTTAAACAAGGGGACGACATCAGCAATTCTCCAGTTGTCTGGGACCTCACTTGAGTTCAAGGATGCTGAAAAGATATTGATTAAAACCCTAGCTGTTTCCTTTCTCACCTCCCTCAGTAACTTGGGATAGATCCTATTCTGACCTGGGGACTTATCCACTTTGATGTCTTTTAGAATACCCAATACGTCCTCCCTCCTTACGCTCACTTAACATTAAGTAATCAAAGATCTATCCCTAACCTTAACATCCATCATGTCCCTCTCCTTGGTGAATACTGATGCAAAGTACTCATTAAGAATCTATTCATTTTCTCTAACTCCATAACTTTCCTCCTTTGCCCTTGAGTGGGCCAACCCCTTCTCTAATTACCCTCTTGCTCCTTATATATGAATAAAAGGCTTTGGGATTTTCCTGAATCTTGTTTGCTGAAGGTATTTCATGATTCCTTTTAGCCTTCTTAATTCCTCTTTTCAGATTGGTCCTACATTCCGGTATTTTTCCAAAGCTTCATCTGTCTTCAGTCATCTTAAGCATGCATCCTTTTTCCTCTTAGCTAGTCTCACAATTTCACCTGTCATCCATGGTTCCCTAATCTTACCATTTCTATCGCTCATTTTCACAGGAACATATCTCTCCTGAACTCTAATCCACCTCTCTTTAAAAGCCTCCTACATATCAAATGTGAATTTACCTTCGAACAGCTGCTCCCAATCTACATTCCCCAGCTCCTGTCAAATTTTGATTTGATTAACCTTCCCTCAATTTAGCACTCTTCCTTTAGGGCCACTCTCATTTTTGTTCATGACTATTCTAATATTTATGAAATTGTGATCACTATTCCCAAAGTAATCCCCTACTGAAACTTCAACCACCTGGCCGGGCTCATTTCCCAACACCAGGTCCAGTATGGCCCTGCCCGAGTTGGACTATTTACATATCGCTCTAGAAAATCCTCCTGGATGCTGCTTACAAATTCTGCTCCATCCAGACATCTAACACACAGTGAATCCCAGTCAATGTTGGGAAAATTAAAATCTCCTATCACCACCACCCTGTTGTTCCTACACCTTTTCATGATCTGTTTACATATTTACTTTGCGCACTTACTTCTCAATCACCAATTAGAAGTCTTAGAAGATATCATAGACCACTCATTTGGGAACCCTAATGTGGTTCCCAAAATCCATTCCAGTTGAATACCATTGTGACATGACTAAATATATTATAATCTGATTGATAACCATGATTAGTAAACAATTTCATTACCATTGGATCATTTAGCTGATAGAATTGTAGAAGGTTATTCTAGATAGATTTTAGCATTTGCTTTAATTTTTAAATTATTTTCTTCCCTACCTGGGGAGAGGCATGTTGTAACTCGTCCAAGTGCCACAAGGATATGGAATAGAAGCAGCTATATAATGAATTTTCTGCATAACTGCTCTGTATCAGTGTTTGTGTACCACATGGACCCACTTCCTACATTATACTATTTCACACAATCAACAAATCTTTCTCAAACAAAAACAACCCTTTCAAATGTCACTGGATCTCAAACATTAATGCTGTTTTCTCTCCAAAGATGTTCTCCAGCAACTCCTGTTTTTGGGTTAGACATCCAGCATCTGTAGTTCATTTCTTGATCAACAAATCCTCTGTTCTGTTCTTCATCACACACTTATCTAATTACCCCTTAAATGCATGTATGCTATTTACATCAACTATTTAATTTAATGCACAGTTCACATTCTCACCACCGTCTTAATAGATCTAGATTTAGACTCATATTTAGATCTAGATGTAGATTTAGATTTTCTTGTCACATGTATTCAAATGCAGGAATAGAGGAGTGCAGTGAGAAGTGTACAAAGTTGCCATTCTCCAATGCCATCTTAGTATTCAAAGACAGGATTAAAAAAATAGAAGCAGAAATGAAAAAAACAATAAAAAGAGAAAGAAACATTCAGATCACTCCCCTGCCTGTGCCACGAGTCCTTACCACCAGAAAAACAAAGCCACAAGGTCCGTGAACACTCATGTGCCCCAGTTTCCCACACAGCTAGAATGCCTCTGCCTCCACCATCAGGTACTCGGGGCCAGCCAGATCCTGGAGCCGCACAGTCATCACTGCCACTGTGTCACCATTTCTCCGTGCCATCTTCCCTCCAATGACATTGCCCCTGCCATGAGTCTATGCTGGGCTGACTTCAGCAGTGCAGCCACCACTGAAGCTGCTAGGTCCTGAACTGTGCTCAAACCAGACGCTCACCCTGAAGCAGCCAGTGCCTTATTCTGGCTTACGCTGTTGCGGCTGCTTAATTCTGGGATCACCATTATAGCAAAGGAACCCACCACTGCCAAGCCCCCAATAGGAACCACTCCCATTGCTGCCAACACAGCAACAAAGAAGCTTTTCCTGAATTCCATGTTATCATGCCAGTTGATGGTAATACTAGACAAGTCCAATCTCAGAATGAATCCTGGATTGACAGATCATGAATTTTACTTTTGCCATTTGGTTACCATAGTAACCTGTCACTGAACAGATTTACACAAGGCCACCATTGTTCATTTAATAAAAGATTGCCAGCTTATTATACACAAGAAGAAATTGTATATATGACAATCTTGACATAAAAACAAGCTCAAAAATTCAAACCTCTTCCTAATGATGTCCTTGACAGATACTCAATCCCAGTAAAATATCATTGTATCTTAACTTCTTAATTTCTCACTCCACTGATGAACTTCCAAGCATTTCCTGCTGGTAATTTTCTATACATTCACCAGATGTCATTCTGTTGTGATCTCTCCACGATATACCCAGACATCTGCAATATGACTGACCTTTTCTAAATGAACTTAAGAACAGCCCTGTCTACTGAAACTGCTAAAGCAGTACTGAACATTTTTTCCAATTCTGAAATCCTGGACTGTCACAAACTGAAGAGTCATTCTGTTGGTAAGAAGCTGTTCTTCTCAAATGGAAACTGAATGTGGCCCTTGGTCTTTCTCTCTGTGTGTCAAAAATATTCAAGTTTGCAAACATACCAACTAACTTCCCAGATAATTTACCAAGTCATTTAGTTTAGGTGACATGATTTCTTGAAAATAATGTTTGAATATACCTTTTGAAAATGACTTTCTGAGCTTTCAATATTTCTGGATTTTCCCTGAAGTCAAATGCTTTTTCTATTGTACCATGCAAAAACTGCCTTTGAGTTTATCAACCTGCACTCTCACTGCTGCCTTCAATGCCAATACATCTTTCTTTAGATTAAGGTCTAAAGTGTTCACAGTATTCCAATTACAGTCTGACCAGTGTATTGTATAATTGAGCAAGATTTCCATATTTTTATACTCTGCCCCTTTTGGTCAACATTTTATTTGCTTTGATTAGATTAGAGTGGTGCTGGAAAAGCGCAGGTTTTCCTGCTCCTCGGATGCTGCCTGACCTGCTGTGCTTTTCCAGCACCACCCTAATCTAGACTCTGGTTTCCAGCATCTGCAGTCCTCATTTTTGCTTATTTTATTTGCCTTGCTTGTTATCCACTGAAATTGTCCATTGCTTTTGTGATTCATATTGTGAGGATTCCTAAATCCTTACATGCTGCAGCTTTCTGCAATCTTTTTCAAATTCAATCATATTGAGCTCCTCTTTCCTCCTGCCAAATTGGATAACCTAATATTTTCTCTCATAGTATTCTATCTGTCAACTTTGTGCCCACTCATTTAACTTGACTATATCCTTTTGAAGAATATTTATGTCATCCTGCCCTCTTGTCTTCCCACCTGTTTTTTTTGTGTCATCCACAAAGTTGATAGCAGCACATTCACCTCCCTCATTCAAGTCATAAATACATGCTGCAAATAATTGTGGCCCCAGCTCTGACCCTGTGGCACTCCTCTAGATACTGAGTTATGCTTGAAAATCTCTATACCTCCAATTGTCACAATGTTACCATTTTGACTATACAGCAAATAAATTTCACCACAATGGCAAGGGTTGTTTTTTTTCCTGTCTTGGAGACAATGGTCATTACTTGGCACTTGCGTAGCATGAATACTAACTGCTATGTATCGGCACAAGCTTGAATTTTGTCTAAGTCTTGTTGAATTTGGACTGGACTGCCTCAGTACCTGCTGAGTTGCAAATGAGGCTGAACCTTATGGGCAATCATCAGTGAGCATTCTAGTTCTGACCTTACGATGGAGGGATTGTCAATGATGAATAAACTGAAGATGTTTGGGCCTTGGACACACCTCTAGGAACTCTTTTAGATTACTTACAGTGTGGAAACAGGCCCTTCGGCCCAACAAGTCCACACTGACCCGCCGAATCGCAACCCACCCAGACCCATTCCCCTACATTTACCCCTAACACTACAGGCAATTTAGCCTCGCCAATTCACCTAACCTGCACATTTCTGGACTGTGGGAGGAAACCGGAGCACCCAAAGGAAACCCACGCAGACACGGGGAGAATATGCAAACTCTATACAGTCAGTCGCCTGAGGCAGGAAATGAATCCGGGTCTCTGGCGCTGTGAGGCAGCAGTGCTAACCACTGTGCCACCATGCCGCCCACTCTTGCCATAGTGATCTTCAACAAGTGCAACCATCTTCCTTTGTGCCATATATGATTCCAACCAATGGAGAGATTTCTCCCAATTACAACTGACACTTGTTTTTCCAGGGCTACTTGATATCTCATTCGGTCAAATGTTTTCTTGATATCAAGGGCGGTCACCATCACTTCCATGCTTAAATTCAGTTCTTTTGTTTGTTTTGATGAAGGCTGTAATGAGGTCAGTATCTAAGGACCTCTGGTGGAATATGAACTGAGCATTAGTGAACAAGCCTTTGTTTAGAAAGTGTTGATGACTCCTTCCATCATTTTGCAAATAATCAAGAGTAGACTTTATTAGTTGCTGATTGGCCAGGATTGATCAGTCCAGCTTTTCATGGACAGACATGCTTGGGCAATTTTTCACATTGCCAGGGAAAGGCCAACCATTCTGGAAAACATTGGCTAGGGATGTGGCTAGTTCCAGAGCACAAGTTTCCAGTACTTTAGCTGGAAGATTGTCAGGATATACAGTAGCCACAGGCTTTAGCTGTTTCTTAACATTACATGGAATGGAATTGGCTGAAGGCTAATGCTGGAGACCTCAGAAGGCCAAGATGGATCATCCACTTGGAAATTCTGGCAGAGGAAGCTTGTCTTTGATACTGATGCAATGTTCCCACCCAATTCCCATCACTGAGGATGGGGATATTTCAGGAGTCTCCTGATCTAATGAGTCCGCCATCATTCAAAACTAGATTTGTTAGAATTGCAGAGCTTATTTATGATTAATTGCTTTTGGGATTGAGCTTAGGTCTGTCCATCACTTGCTACTTCTAGTATTTGGCAAGTAGTCCTGTGTTGTATCTTCACCAGCTTGACAGCTTCCTTTTAGGTATGCTTGGTTGCTGCTGCTCCTGGCACATCATCTTGCACTCTTCACTGAAGATGCGATTTTAAAAAAGTGGTAAGTGTGAGGCCATGAGTTTACAGATTGTGACTGAATATAATTCTGCCCCTGCTGACAGCCTGCTGCGCCTCCTGGAAGCCCAGTCTTGAGTTGCTAGTTCTGGTAAAGTTGAGAGACTCAACAGTAACAGACCAAGACAACTTCTAAATCCTCAGCCTCTACCACCTCGAAGGATAAGGCTAGGAGATCAACATGAACACTACAATCTGTAAGTTCTCAGCCAAACCACACGTCATCCTTCCTTGGAATATATCAGTGTCAGGACTAGTTCAAATTCATGGAACTCCTCCCTTAATAATACAAGAGAATACATCACCCCATGAACTGCAACAGTTTCAGAAGACAGCCCATCATCACCTTCTCAAGGGCAATTAGCGATTGGCAATAAACACAGGCTTTGACAGTGATCCTCACAATCCATGAAATAATAAATAGTCATTTTATTGGCTTTAGGTTGTGGGTCTCTGTTGGGTTCCTCTCATCATATTTCTCCTTTTCGTTGGAGTGAATATATTGCACAAAACTCATGGGTCTCTTGTTTTAATTTTCACCTTCAGTCTTTAAACAGTGCTGCTGCAAAAGACAGCAGAGAAGTGTCAAAATCTCAAACTGGGGTTGCCAAGATTCGGCCAATTGTGCAGAAAACTGCAATCGGCCTCCAATGCTGAGCTGAATGAAATCCATTCAGCACTTTACAAGTTGGCAGGTGTAATGCGTGGCTTTGATATAAAAGCAAAGACGAGTACATAAGCAAAACAATCCTAATGATGACATCCTTAGCATGTATATATTTATTTTCTTTAACGCAATCATTTAATTTTGTTTAAAATTCAATGGAAATGGATTTAATGGTTTCCATGAATCCAATATTTTTAGTTTCATAAGCCTATGACAATTTTACAGGTAGGACCAATTATAAATGCAGCTGGATTGATCTCATATTGAAACAGAGGAGGAAAGATAACAGACACAAAGGTTTCTCAAATTCTGATTTCACCATGTTATAAGAGCCATTTAATTAATTAGTAATAAAAACATTAATACAAATTTGTCAATAATTCTTATCAGTGTAATATTTATGGATTTTCTTTTCAATGAGGAGGTATTTCATACACCTGATATAGAGTAAAACAGGTGTTGCTAGAAATCAAGTTCCAGTGGTAACATTGAGATTTTCAAATGATCAGTTTCACACATTGTCTTAGGCAGACAACTAAACAGTGGAGAACCAGTAATGGTTTATCCCGAGAACTAGCTGTGTCCCATAAAAAGGAACAGAGGAACAATTCACCCATTGGGAAACAGGTGAAACAGAGTCAGCTCCAGGAGCAACTAGAGTGAATAGTCAGCACTCAACTATGCTGGGGGTCATCAACCTCCTAGTTTCATGGGCTGAAGACTTCCAATCACATTTGGCACAGTGCATCTGAGCACAGTGAAGACTAACAATGGCAATGGATATATGAAATTCAGATTCTGGGTCAAATGGTGAAAAGAAGCATCACCTTTTTCGCTGTCCACATCACCTCCAATTTTGGTGTCATCTGCAAACTTACTAACTATGCCTCTTATGTTCACATTGAAATCATTTATATAAATGACAAAAAGCAATGGATCCAGCAGCAATCCTTGTGGTATATCACTGGTCACACGCCTCCAGTCTGAAAAGCAACCCTTCATCACCACTGACTTTTTCCAACTTTCGAGCAGTTCGGTATCCAAATGGCTCATTCTCCCTGTAATCCATATGATCCAAACTTGCTAGTCAGTCTACCATGAGGAACCTTGTTGAATGCCTGACTGAAGCCAGTATAGATCAGGTCCACCGCTCTGCCTTCATCATTCATCTCTGTTATTTCTTCAAAAAGCTCAGTCAAGTTATTGAGACACGATTTTCTATGCACAAAGCTATGTTGACTCTCCCTAATCAGTCCTTGCCTTTCCAAATACATTTAAATCCTGTCACTCAGGATCCCTTCCAATAAGGGGCTCACCACAGATGTCAGACTCACTGCTCTTTAGTTCCTTGGTGTTTCCTTACCACCTTTCTTAAATACTACACCACATTAGCCAACCCTCAGTCTTCCAACACCTCGCCTGGGCTGCCCATGATACACATATCTGAGCAAGGGGCCCAGTAGTCAATTCCCTAGCTTCCCACAGTTCAAGGGTATACCTGATCAGGTTGCAGAGATTCACCTACCTTTATATGTTTTAAGAAACTTAGCATGTCCACCTCAATAATATGAACATTTTTCAAGATGTCACCATTTATTTCACCACGTTCTCTTTCTTCAAAATCCTTCTCCACAGTAAACACTGATATAAAATATTCATTTAGTATCTCTTCCCTCCCCGGCAGTTCCACATATAGTCAGCCTTGCTGATCTTTAAAGGGCCTTATTCTCTCTTCAGTTCCTCTTGTTCTTTGTTATTCTCCATGAGATGCTCAAAGCCCAGATTGGTTGCTGTGTTTGTCTTCTCCCTTTGGATATGAAGAAACCTCTTACTGCTGCCTCTGTCACCTCCATCTGTGTATGAGCTACATGCCCCTCACCGAGTGTCACCCACAGAGGAATCCAACCTCAGATGTGAGTCAGCATAAAAGAAGGTAAGGGAGCTTCGATAAGCCAGCAGTAAGATTCAAATTTCTGTCCTGCTTGAAGTTGTTTTCTACAGTATTAAAAGAGTTATTGCTTTATCATTCAGTGCCAAACCTAATGACAAGAATAATACAAATCGCACAGAGTGTTGAAGCACTAATTGAGAATTGGAAAGTGAATATTAAACACAAAAATAATATTTTGCAACTATAAAAGGAGCTGTTATTATAATAAGGTACCATAATATAGTCCTTACTCGATTGTGAACCCTACAGAAAATTGAATACGTTTTAAACATTGATTGGAAGTGCTCTTAACAACTATCACAACATATGCAAAACCATACAATAAATATTACATGTTGTCATGGAAAAAAAAATATCGTTTAAAATCATTTCGAAGAGAAGAAGAAGGAAACACAGTATTGCATGCAAAAATGAATTGCAACCTTGAAGTAAATGTAAACTACAAAATTTGGGGGGAGCTTTATTGGTATATTTCTTTATTTATTGGCATATAAATAGAAACATTGAAACATAAATAGAAACACTGAAGGAGCAGTGTCTCCTTTGGTCCCTGGAGTCTGCCCTGTTAAGTAGTGAGCTCATTACTAACCTATATGGCAATCCATCTAACCCCCTTAGCTCCATATTGCTTGATGTCCTTAGATGATGAAAGTCTATTGGTCTTCTTGAAATTTTGGAATGAGCATTTTACAAACCAACCATAAGGAACAAGCTGTTTGAATGAAGGCATCAAGTTTACAATAGATTCAGTGAGAGGTCAAATACCCAGTTTCTATGTGAAAAAATAATATTTATTTGAAAACAATCAATCAGAGAGATTACCTCTTGTCCTCTCTTTCTCTATCCATCTTTTCTCTGAAATCCTTCTCGTCTTTCCAGTTGATTAGATTAGATTAGATTTACAGTGTGGAAACAGGCCCTTTGGCCCAACAAGTCCACACCGACCCGCCGAAGCGAAACCCACCCATACCGTACATTTACCCCTAACCTAACACTATGGGCAATTTAGCATGGCCAATTCACCTGACCCGCACATCTTTGGACTGTGGGAGGAAACCGGAGCACCCGGAGGAATCCCACGCTGACACAGGGAGAACGTGCAAACTCCACACAGTCAGTCGCCTGAGTCGGGAATTGAACCCGGGTCTCAGGCGCTGTGAGGCAGCAGTGCTAACCACTGTGCCACCGTGCTGTTAATCCACTGGAATGCCTCATCACCACAAGCAGAGGGTTCCTAAAGGAGAAGACAATGTCTACAATGTTTGCAGAAAAGAAAATTTAACCAGACATTACTATTCTATAAGCCACCCAATGCTGACACTTCTTGTGCAAACTGACTTTGGCTACGAACCAAGATTTGGAAATCTGTAAAGAATTATTTTTTTCCTGAATTTACCTGTTAGTTTTGCAAAGTACGTTTAAGATAATATATGCATCATTTTTGTAGCTTTGTGTGTGAATGTGTTACTTTACAAGAAGAGCAATTGTGTACATTTGCAGTTTCAACCTTTTGTTAATCCTCTTGGTACCATTGCTTGAGTAAGTCTTGTTTGTAATATATTAATTATTCACTTGTTTGCTTTGGATACTGAGCCATATGTAGTCTAATGCAATATATAATTGGTTATGTCACCTGTTGAAATTCAAATCTTGTTGTGACACGATAAGGATGGGACAAAAAGAGGAAATCAATTCATCCTCCTAACTTGGTCATTATAACTACCTGATAACTATTCCAGAATAAGGCTGCTAAGGGACCAAGCATGGATTTCTTCATATCAAAAAATAGATGTGAAAAGACAGAAACAAGAAAAAGACTGAGCCAAGAAGTAGCACACTTGACAAATTGGAACCCGTCTGACATCATTAAGAGTGGAATGAAGAAATAATCAGATCATAAATCTGAAAATTATTCAAAGCCGAAGGAAGGAAAAGAAGTTATTTTATTTTGAAAATTGTACAAGCAGTGTAGACTCAATACTTAAAAACAATTTGCTTTCGGAAAGTATTCCTGAAAGAACAGAAATAATTACTTCACAAGAGAAACCAAACCACAGATTAAGCAAAATCAACCGTGGTAAAAAAACGTATTTCATGAATTTTATATGGCAACTTTAAGTAGAAGACATAACTGTCTGTTACATAAGTGCAAAGATTGAATCTTGTCATCAGTACAGGATTAATTGGATGTATTATATATTGAAACAGGTGCATATTTGAGTGCTTTTGTTGAGGAAAAGCACAAGAAATCACAAAGGTGATGTAACCTGCCGTAAACTAAAATAAAAGCAACAGGATATTCTTATACATGTGACCAGTAAAACAAAGGTGTGCTACCAGTATTTGATGAGTTGTTGGAAGCTAGTCAGCACTGAGAAATAAAATGGTTGGTAGATGGTCTCGTGAAAAAAGAATGATCCTCCAGCATTTAAGTTTATTCGAATTGAAAAGAAGGGTTAAAGAGCAACAGTGTACAAATAGAATAAGATCATAATACCAAAAAGCTTACATAAGGAGATGCTGCGGAAGATTCACTAGGGACATAAGGGAACAGAGGAATGTACAGGACCAAAAACAGCATTGCAATCCATCTGGCTGGTCTCCTATTGCTGATCTTGAGGGACATACGGGCATCAAGAAATGTGAAAAACAGATTTGGTGTCTGAAACAAATCAGAACATTGCTCATGAAGTTACAAGTTACTCTTCTGTCTAAAAACAACAGAACAGTGCAACCAACAGAGGCACTGAACCCTCACCCAGGCAATCACGCCATTAGATTTTTGACATGTCATCAAGGTATGTACAACTTTCAAGACACAATTACAGAGAATGGGGAAACAAGATTTCTTTACATTTTAGGTACAACAGGATGAATATAATGCCTTAAAATGTAATTCTGAAAATTACAAAGTGGTATTGTCTTAATATCACAGTAAATTGCTTCCTACTTTTTCACGCTAAATAGATTGGAGTTCATAAATTACAAAAGGTTAAAATGACAATTTGAGGAGATATGTCAATGCATTACTAGCCAGCTGTTCAGAGCTAACACTTGCTCACTCTATTTAGCTTTATTTGCATACTTTGCCAGCTGCTCCGGGCACAATTTTATACATTTCAAACAACAATCAATAAAAGAGTATTGCAAACTGAATTGCAATCATCCAAACAGCAACTCCAGTGAGAAGCAGCTTTCAGAAAATGCATGCATTAGACAACTCAGATTGTTTCAAAAAGAATAATGTTGCAACAAAGATGCCCTATACTATCCTTTACTTGATACACATAATACTCTGCAAGAATTCATATTGTTTAAACATCTTCAAAGTAAGGCAAATTCACAACTAACCAATAGTAGTGGAGAGAGTGAGGTGCACTGGAAAACACGCTGGTAATTTTCAATGAGCTGGTTTTGTGCCATTGGCAGAGCCTAATTTTAAGCCCTGCACCTCAAGCTATCATTTAGTGTTATTTCTGATGAGCACAATTTATTGTACAAATCAAATCATGCACTTGAATTCCAATTGTCTGCAGTTTTAGTTTTTTTTGTTTTATGCGTTGAATCATGGTTTGAAAAGAGTTAATGTTCTAGGACTTACATTTCAATCTTCTGTTTTATGTTTATTTTAACTTCTGAAACAGGCATGAACAGCTTGTGCTGTGAAAGACAGAGATCTGAGATTTTTTTGGACCAGCGATGGGGTTACTTTGAAATAAGGGGCCTCACAATTGATGCACTAAGGATAGAGATTTGCCAAAAATTGAAGTAGCATATGGTGCAGCAAATGGCCAGTGGTGAACATAAGTTTGGACAGATGCGAGTTAGAGGAGGAGGATGCCGCATCTTTGTAAGGTTATTTGCTCCCAAGAACCAATCAGCACAGTCAGACCCTTACAGTACCCCCAACCTTTGGGGAAGAAGCCCTGAGGCATTTTGGCTGTTCCTGCACAAATTCTGTGCTTTATCCAACAGCACACAAATCCCAAGTTGCACTGGTTATACCGTGCCTGATCCTGGCTGATTTCACCTGCCAACAATGGTGCATCTTTCAGTGTTTCTCTATTATTTTAACTTGTCGGGTCAGCATTTGTAAAACTGCACCAGCATGCTGATTACTGCTACTCTTCCCACTTTGCAAACCTTCCAGCTCACTTAAGAGAAGTGTGCCGGACTTTCTGTCAAGTTAACCAAGGCACTGCTAATTACAGAAGATGCTCTTGGGACACTCTACTGCAAAGCTCCAACAACCCTGCTAGTATTATATCAACAAGAAACAATTGTGATTTGGAAGTGAGAAGATGTGCTTTAAAGTTTTTGCAATAGCCTTTCACTTTCATAAGTTTGGAAACTCAATCGGCTTTCCCTTGACCGTTTGCACTCCCACTTATTGTGTATGCCTCTGGCAACTCACTCCAAAGCACAATACTTTCAATGGTCCCTGTGGCCCATTGTTGGCTCCCAATTCTACCTTTCCTTTATTTTGCTCTTTCACAGTTTCATTTATAGGCAGGAAGAAGGCTTTGAAGTGAGAATATTTAAACCTTACCTAGCCAAGACATTATTGAATCATCTTGGCTGAGTCACAACTTCCTTCTGTTGAGTATCAGGTAAATCAAACTGTCAGTTTTCAACATTTGTCCTGACTCTCTTGGCTATTCATGTCATGGAGTCAGTGAGGTCTACAGCACAGATAATGACCTTCGACCCATTGAGTTTATGCTGGTTAAAAACAGCTACGTAACTATTCTAACCAGATTTTCCAGCACTTGACCCTCAGAGTTGCATGGCTTGGCATTCCAAGTGTACCTCCAAATACCTCTTCAATATTATTAGGCTTTTGCCTATACCACTGCAACAGGCAGTGAGTTCCAGATACCCTCCCCCACCCCCACCCTGGGGTAAAACTTGTTTCTCCTCCCGTCCCCTCTACACCTCCTACCCTTTACCTCAAACCTATGCCATGGTCATTGATCCCTCCATCAAGTGGAAATGTTTCTTCCTGTCTACTCTTTCTATTCCCTCTATAAATTGCATCAAATAGTGTGCAAACTTAACATTGAGTTTGATTTTAAGCTCAACATCATATGCCACATCTCCTCCATCACCAGGTTTCTTACATTCCATCCAATGACAGCGAGAGTACTGCCAACCTCCACTTTCACTGTAATCCCAATAAACACTGAGATTAGTTTCCAGTTTCCATCACTTCAGTGTTCTTCTTTCTGATCTCCCACTGATCACTTTCCATAAACTCTGATATAACCAACCTCCCATACCCTATGTCAAACAATTCTAATTTCCCTAGCATGCTCATTTTTGAATGACACTAGTTTCTAACACATTCAACTCACACCTTTATCTTCCAAGTCCCTCTCCCTGGTTATGATTTTTCAGGTCTTACTTCTCTTGCTGCAGGCTTAGGTGCTCCAACTCTGTACATCTGTCTCCCTTTCTTTTCACTCCACCATCATTCATTGAGACATCATTTACCTCATTCTCTGGAGCTCCCTTCTTAAGCATCTCCTCCCTTCTCAGTCTCTTTTCTAATATTCTTCTTCAAACTTGTTCTTTCAATCTAATATCCACTTACTTCCTCCTCATAGATGAATAGTGTTTTTTCTTAATATTTCACTACTACAGCACCTTGAGAGCGTTTGTAATTAAAAAGTACCACATAAATACTTCTAGTTGCCTTCATACCTCTTGTTAGAAAGAACATTGAAGAAAGATGTCATCTACCTTGGAAGAAGAATAGAAAGGGAAGATAAATGCTTCCAGCTATTCAGCTGCTAAATCTAAGTTATTTGAATAGATTTTTACCCCATTCCCCAAAGAAGTGAGTTGGCCTAGTCATACTTTAGAAGGATGTCATAATATACTCCCCACCTTGAAGCATTTAACAAGATGAGCCTTTCACAGTTGTGTGAGGTAAACAGTAATCACAAATAACATTTTGTGCTTCACAAAGGGCAAGTTAAAACTTAAAAGCATCATTTTTACTATTGACATCCAAAACCCCACAAGATTAACAATATATCAGAGGCTCTCTGTTAGTTATTCAACTAATCCTAACAGAGGGAAAGAAGATAATTAAACATAGCTTCAGACTTGGCTGATTTTGCATCTGTGTTTAACACTGACCTCTGCCCTCCAAAGGGGGATTAATAAATATTTATGAAAATTGAGTAGGTGGGTTATTTTCTCTGCTTGCTGAACTAATTCAAAAGCTGAAAGTCAATTTGAAAAGAATTGTATTTCAGATCAGTGGAGACAAAAACTTGTAGCCATCCATCGGTAAGAGTGATATTTTTGAAGTTCTGTAATAGATGATAAACTAATGACAGTCGTAAAAAGCCTTCTGTACTAGGTTAGTGCAGAGCAGCGATTAAGACCAGGCAACAAATATCTTCTTAAATGTCGAAATCATTTCTGTCGCGTATCGTAGTATCATCCATGAACACTTACGTACTACTTTGAGTTTAAAGGATTTTAATGGATATTTACATTAATTGAAATGCATGCTGAAATGGTCACAAACTCAGGAAAGACCCATAAGGTTCTGAATGGAGCCCATTTTCCAGCAGAGGATTTCAAAATAACATTATTGACTAAAGTAGTTTACAGTCATTCAAAGCAATAGACAAACTGCTTGAAATATCAGCATCTATGGAAACTTTGAAGACTTTGAGGCCCGTCTTGGTTATAGTAAACAGCAAATGTTTAGAAATTAGAAATGACGAGTACACAGAAAGGAATATTACAAAGCTGTGTTTGATTAAATGAGCAAAAGGTATTATGTAACATAGAAGGATGTCATTTGACCGATAGTACCTGTTCTAAAGACATTATCAAATTAATCTCGCATCCCTGCTTTCCCTGATTGCCCTAAAAATTCTTCCTTGATGTTCTTACTTAAATATAAAGACAATGGCTCCTGAAAAGGCTGATTTGGAATGGTGTGTGCAGCAACCAGCTGCTGTATGTAGTAACAATGCTACAATTGAGTATCTCCAGATTGTAAGGACTATGGAATAATTTTATTCAGTGTTAAGCGATGTGACAAATATTGATAATGTCATGTAAAATGATGCAAACACCTGATATGTTCATAACAAATTTCTCTTGTCATTATTTTAACAGCATTACCAATTCTGATAATGTCCACATCAATTCCCAACTTGTGGTTGCTGTAATTTTTACTTAAAATGACCTACTAGATTTCAGAGTTTCACAAATCTGCATTCTCCAATTAAATATCTGTTGTTTATTATCCTTGTCATAAAACTGTTGATTGCAATATGTTTTAGATTAGATTAGGTTAGATTACCTACAGTGTGGAAACAGGCCCTTTGGCCCAACAAATCCACACTGACCCTCCAAAGAGTAACCCACCCAGTCCCATTTCCCTCTGAGCTAACGCACCTAAACTATGGGCAATTTAGCATGGCCAATTCACCTGACCTGCACATCTTTAATATCAGCTTCCAAAGAAAGTTGTGTGGAGGCCTCTCTAGTGTGTGCAAAAACCCATTATTATAATTTTGTGAGGATCAAAGAGATTAGGGCGGCACGGTGGCACAGTGGTTAGCACTGCTGCCTCACAGCGCCAGGGACCTGGGTTCAATTCCCGCCTCAGGCGACTGACTGTGTGGAGTTTGCACGTTCTCCCCGTGTCTGCGTGGGTTTCCTCCGGGTGCTCCGGTTTCCTCCCACGGTCACAAAGATGTGTGGGTCAGGTGAATTGGCCATGCTAAATTGCCCATAGTGTTAGGTAAGGGGTATATGTAGAGGTATGGGTGGGTTTCGCTTCAGTGGGTCGGTGTGGACTTGTTGGGCCGAAGGGCCTGTTTCCACACTGTAAGTAATCTAAATTCATTGTCAGGAGATTTGAATTTCTCAGGAAAATACCAACAGGCATAGCTTAATAATTGCTTACTTTCCAGTTCTTCTGCATAAATAAAACAGCACCCTGATATCTGAGTGAATAGCTGTTCTATTGTACACGTAATGTCATAACCAAGCAATAGCCATTTGTGTATAATAGCAGGGTATAATAGATTGGTATTGATTAGCCACCAACTTCACAAATAATGTAAAGATTTCCTATATATAGATAGCAGTTAATTTTAATGCAAATGTTCAAAGTAAAACTTGACTGGAAAGTTTTCAAGCCAAATGTTGCCTTCTTCTTTGCTGCAATTGTTTAAGTGCAAAGTCAGAATGGTATGGCTCAAGTTTCATTCTCATGTTTGTAATTTTTGGTGCTCTGTGTATTGGCGGTGGTGAGTTTTGTTTATATTATAGAAAATATTCATTTATAGAAAGTTGAAGAGGAAGACCTCAAGTTATAAAGTTACACTACTGATATTTGCAAAATCAAAATGTATCCTTATACGTAGCATTTAATCATTGTGCTTTGGTTCAAGGTCAGCTCTTGTCTATGTGCGTCTAGACAATAGACACTCAAAGAGATTCTGACCTTGTATTTGGCATGTTTGCCTTTAGTGTTCAGTGCATTGAGTGTAGGAGTTGGGAGGTCGTGTTGCGGCTGTATAGGTTAGGCCACGTTTGGATTCCAGGTCAGGTCTCCCTGCTACAGAAAAGATGTTGTTAAACTTGAAAAGATTCACAAGGATGTTACCAGGGTCGGAAGGCTTGAGCTGTAAGGAGAGGCTGAATATGTTGGTTCCCTGAAGCCTTGAATGCTGAGGGGTAGCCTTATAAAGGTTCATAAAATCATGAAGGGCATGGATAGTGTGAAAAACTTTGTTTTTCTTGTGTTTGGGGGAATCTAAATCTAGAGGGCATTAAACTCTTGGTTTAAGGTAAGAGGGGAAAGAGTTCAAAGAACCTAAGGGGCAACACTTTTACACAGGGGTGCATGTATGGAATGAGCTGCCAGGAGAAGTGGTGGAGGCTGGTACAATTAAAATTTTTAAAAGGCATCTGGATGGATGCACAAATAGGAAGGGTTTAGAGGGATATGGGTCAAATGCTGGCAAATGAGACTAGATTAACTTAGGATATCTGATCAGCATGGACGAGTTGGACTATAGGGTCTGTTTCCTTGTACATCTCTATGGCTCTGTAAGAACGTATGAAATAAGAGTGGAAGTAGGCCATTCGGCCTCTCAAGCCTTCTCTGCACTTTAGTGAGATTATGGCTGATGTCTTTGTGCTTTAAATTCCACATTCCCATTTCCCCCGTTAACCTTTCATTCCCCTGCCCAGCAAGAATCCATCTGCTTCTGCCTTAGAAGACACTGAATGACCCCCTTATCCTGCTAGACAAAGGTCCAAATTGCACAATCTCTGGCAGAAAGAAATTCTCCTCACCTCTATCTTAAAGTGTGACAACTAATCTTAAAACAATACCCTTAGTTTTGGATTTGTTCCAAGATTAATCAAAATAAATAGATTTGTGATTTCTTCTGCCTTCAACTATTCAAAAAGTCTAAATATTCAAAAGTAATGCTAAAATTGTGCAACAATGCTATAAGCTTTTAGCAGAAAACACAAATATCGGTACTGTTAATATTTCTTGACTATGTTTAATGCCACTGAATTGCAGAAGTGGAAATGTATGAGTTGTTTGATAAATCACTATAATAGTGTTTCTGGAGCTGATGCTGTCAATAGTTATTCCAATGTTAATCCCTGGTAATGGACTTTTCAAGTGGTAGATAAAATTCTCCCGAGAGAATTGGAAAAGCTTCACATAAAAAGATAGCAGGTGTTAAAGTGCCCTCTGTGCTTATTACGTACAGATTATATCACAGTATGACATGAAGATGAAATCCTATTCAAGTTTACAATAACATTAAAATCAATCACAAACAGAATGCGTAATGGTAAAAGGGAATTGTTAATGGGACCAATACAATTCATTCATAACTACATCACAGCTGTCATTCATTGATGAGATGAGCTTCATATTCAGCAGCTTTCCAGTCCTTTTCGAAATACAACTATTTGTATAAATAAGCTGGTTTTAATTATCCATTATTTTGGAATGGATGTCAGGTAATGATTTCATAATTCATTTTAAACAATTTTAAAATTGTAGTTGACACTTGATGTTAGCCTTTTTTTGTTTGAAGATAAACCCCATGAGCAATGCCAATTTACATCTCTGCTACCTGATTTTGGTTTTGCGATTTGCAGATGTGTTGCTTTTCTATTTGGAATTAAGCCATCAAACTGTACTTGTTCAACCCACAGCTCCCTTTAACAAAAATAAACAACACCAACATTCTAGTCACCAGGCAGCGGGTGGACGTGTTGCTGTGAGGCACCAGTGTTATTCGTGCATTCATCACCCAACCCAATGCAAGTGTTTTCTGCAAATGGCCACTTCTCAAAGTCTATAGGAGTAGTCCACAGTCCATTCCAGGGAGACACACTTCATGCCAGGGGTACTGACATAGCAAGATGAGGATAGCCTCAGATATTGGTCCAGGCATTCAAGCTTGGTCAACTGGCTACTTAAAGTGGCCAGAGTAAGAGGGTCTTGACAGTCCGGGACGTGGTGGGCCCTGGTCAACCTGTGAATCCATTGTAATCAGAACAGGAACCCATCAGGGAGTTACACAGGTAGCAGTCAGGAATCTAGTCACTTATCATTTGAGACTGTCTGGCTAAGTCATTCAAGGAGGTGGGTCATGGTCAGTCTTTATGGCAATGTTCAGTAAAAGCTTAGGGGATGGGTTCATTTAGGTCACCTGCCAGGGAAGAGAAATGGGGATATTAACCATGAGAATTGGAGTCAGGTTGCTGGGATGCAGAAAGGTTTGCAATAATGAAATGAGGAAGAGGGGTGAGCAATTGAATACATAAAGTGTGGGAGATGATACAGCATTGAAGGAAAAGAGATAATGTGAGAAGGGTTCAACTGCTTTAATCAGAACCTTGGCTATGATAAGGTGTAGCAATGTAACACTCGGTCTGCCATGCTTACTTAACATGCCTGGGGTTGGGGTTTCAAAGTAAGCTGGTGAAGATTTTGACAGATAGGTTAGGTGGGTATTTGGGGAAGTTCAAAGCCTAAGAAGTTGATGGGGAGGGAACCATGAACGAATGTTCACATTTAGGGCTTCACTGATAGTAAGCGGCTGACCCTGAAACTCTCAGTGTGTGGAGCGACTTCAGTTTCTTTCCACCATGCTATCAATAACAAGATGAGAAAGAGGGGTTGCAGCCACACCCGGAGTGGGCAGATGACAGGTTTCATTCTGTGAAAGAGGGAGGCTTCATTTCAAGTGACACGAGGCCCTTCAAAGAGCATCATTGCTACAGAGGAACCCTTACACTGTCACTGAAACACTCGCATCCATACTCCATGAACTTACTGACATTAACCTACTGTGTGCAGTCCAAATGCTTATATGAAACATTCTCAAACACAGTATGCAACACAAATGAATCAATCCCACTAATGGCTGTGATACAACAGTAATGCTTTGCTGACTGGTGAGTTCAAGGTCTCTGGTCTCCCTTAACAACAAAGGTGAGAGTGATGGAGTGCAGTTCTGAGCATACCTCCAGCAGACGCTGAGTTTCCTGACAGCCACCAACTGGTCTGTGGTGCTGACATGCCTGAGGCGGAGGGACCCAAGGCCATGTTTCAACCTTCATGACAGTGTACCTCAAAAACGTACCTGCTGCTCCAGTGTCTGCATGTGCATCTCACAGAAGTACCAGCTTGCTGACACCATAGGGTTTCCCTCCTACCTGGGGCTGAGCAGGTGTCTGGTCTCTAGTGGTCCTCCGAATGGTAGTGACCTGGGGCTTCAGTGAGTTGCAGGGACATGGTAGTGATGTCTCACCAGCAGCTTCTCCTGACTCCAAGCAAGCAAAAACACCCATCAAGCTATCAGTGTTTGAGCTGATGGTAGTGAAGGGAGTAGCTTGACAGTACATCCTCAGAGGCATCATATACTCTTCCTCCAGAGGGTGGAGGGGATGTGTTGTAACATTTGACTCCAGACCATAAAGATGATGGACCAGAAGGAGACACAAGAGTGGATGCACCATGTATTAGGGGTAGAAGTTGTGGCATGTTAATAATGAATAAACATTGGGGCTAATGGGAGAGTAGAATGACAATGAACAATGCTTCTCACTTGGTTGCCAGGACATGGATGCCTCAGCATCGCCACACAACCAGTCCTGGACTTCTCAGCAAGGAGCAGGATCCTCTCGTCATCAGGAACAAGGAAATAGATATTGGCCATGCCATCACTGCCCTGACACTTTTGACACTAACCTGTGCTGCTTTCTTCTGGCAAATGAGAAAGGGAGGGATTGAGTGAGATAGAAATGGATGGCCCAGTTGTTAGTGCTTGTATAGGTGGGAAAAAAGTGGTGAGGTGTCCCAAATGAATGATCAGCAGAGCACAGGGGCATGCAGGGTCAGTAGGCTGGAGGAATTGAGCTGGTGAGAAAATATGCTGCTTGCAATAGTCAGAGTGGTGGAGCATCAGCCTTAGTGCGAGGTTGGAGTTGAAAAATGTGTTGCTGGAAAAGCACAGCAGATCAGGCAGCATCCGAGGAGCAGGAGAATCGACGTTTCGGGCATAAGCCCCAATTTCTTGATAAAGGGCTTGTGCCCAAAACATCAATTCCCCTGCTCCGCAGCTGCTGCCTGACCTGCTGTGCTTTTCCAGCACCACACGTTTTGACTCTAATCTCCAGCATCTGCAATCCTCGCTTTCTCCTTGGTGAGAGATGGGTACATTAGCAGAGACAGTGTGTGTATGAAGTAATAGAGGGAAAATGATGACAGAGCAGAGAAATTCATTGAACTTCTTGAGGCAGATTAATGAGACCACACTGACCTAGGTGGTAACCTTGGACCAACCCAACAGGGTTTGGCTTCTTGAACTTCTCTGCCAGTCTTGGAGGAAGAAGACATCCCTTTTCTGCTCTATCCTCACCCACAAAGAGTTCCAGGTCCTTCTCTGTAAATTCCTTTTTCTTGCCATGTCTGGGGAAAACAACGCTAATTGTGCTAGGCAGTTCCTGACTACCAATGCCTGACTGGGTGTACAATCACCTTTTCAATATGACACGGTGCCATTGCCCAGTAATGGCAAATATTCCCACCTATGACAAGTAGGAGGTTTGTTCTCGCATTGGAGAAGCACCATGAAACAGGGGCTTGGGAGCTAGTTAATGAAGTAAGTTTGGGATGATCACATGAGAACACTTACAAGAACCCTCCAGGAAACTCAGCGAAAAGGACACTTCACCAATTTCTGACAAGGTCCAGTCTCATGTATAATTTAAGTAAGTTCTTCCCAACAAATCTTCTTGTTTTTTTTTATGAGAAAATTATTCTTTTAAATGTGCCATATTTGGACTTTCATAATAACTTTGCACAATATTTCATTCAAAGACTTTTCATTAAAAGAACTATTACAGGAATCCAGAACCTGGGTATCATTTGTTTAATATTCATTCAAAGGATGAGGGTGTCACAGGCTCCACCAGCATTCATTGTCCATTCCTAATTGTTCAAAGGGCAGATATGAATCAACTACACTGCAGTGGTCTGGTATCACACATTGGCCAGACCAGGTGAGGATTAGAGACAAAATAACTGCAGGTGCTAGAATCCAAGGTAGACAAGCAGGAGGCTGGAAGAACACAGCAAGCCAGGCAGTATCAAGAGACGGAAAAAATCAACGTTTCAGGTCCTGAAGAAGGCTTACACAAAAAATACTGGCTACTCCACTTCCTGATGCGACCTGACTCGCTAAACTCTCCTAGTCTTCTGCTTGTAGAGCAGACGAAGGTAGCAGATTTCCATTCCTAAATGACATTAGTGAGCCAGATGGGCTTTTCCTGACAATGGGTTTCATGGCTATCATTAGATTCCTAATCCCACATTTTTATTGGATTCAAGCTCCATCACCGTAACAGGAACCTAGGTCCCCAGAACATTACCACGGTTTCTGGTACAGTGCAGCAATAGCATCACTAGGCCATCACTTCCCCTAGGATAATAGCAGATTTCTACAGTGATACAGACTGAAAAAAGAGGTCTGAATTTGGAAGTTAAGCAGACTCAGGCTTGTTTAGTACTCGGACAGGATACTGGGAGGATAAATCAGGAGCATCAGGCTTTGAGGGCTCTTATGATGCAATGATATTCTCCCTAAATCTGGGCCAGAAGATCTGGGATCAAGCTCCACATGTGCCATAACATGTCTGAACATGTTGTTTAAAATAACTATACTGTGTTGATAAAAGTCCTGAGAAAATTGCTGCTTGTATCCAACCAGTTTTTAATTTTCACTACTATTGCAAACTTGTCAAATTTACTCAATAACCAGAACTCAAACCAAAAGGTTTGCAAAATAAATTGTATTGTCTGAAAAATTGAAAAAAAAACATTGGTCATCTCTTAAACCAATTGAAAAATGTAGGTTATATGCAAACAATGAATTGAAGAGAATTAAAGCAGAAAAATCAGGAAGAGACCTGCAAGTAATGCATATGTCACATTTGATATTTAAACAAGGTGACAATGGCTTTTCTCCATAAAAAAGCTAATGTGCTTGTGGACAAAGGCAAAGCATTAACTTATACATTTACTGGGTTTCTTGCTAAGGTTTTACACTTCTTTTCACTTCTTTTATGCTGCATTACAAAAACGCTCTACAACATTGGAAAAAGACTATGATTATCACAGGCATTAAAGGATACATAAACTTGAGGTAAGGGGATTGATGAAACCACATCAAAGCATAAAATATACTAAACGCTATCAATAATATGAAGCCATATCACTCTAAATTTTACATAAAATATTTCTGAAACAGATATCACAAATAAATATTTATTCAAAGAATTAAAAGCACACATAGTATTCTATCAGGGTAGAAAAGACAGGAATGTCGGGATTGTCTAAAATAGAGTTGAATGGTCCAATAGGAGAGTGAAGTGTTGCATCTGTGCATGTTAAATAGAGTCATATATCACAGAGACAGATCCTCCAGTCCAACTAATCCATGCCATCCAAGTGTTCCAAAATAAACTAGTCCCACTCAATTTAAGTTGGTCCATATCCCTTGATACCTTTCCTATTCATGCATCTGTCCAAATTGTAACTGTACCTGCATCTGTCACTTCTCTGGCAGTGCATTCTACAAATAAGATCATAAGACATAGGAGTGAAAGTAAGGCCATTCGACCCATTGAGTCCATTCCGCCATTCAATCATGGCTGATGGGCATTTCAACTCCACTTACCCGCATTCTCCCTGTAGGCCTTAATTCCTCGAGACATCAAGAATCTATCAATCTCTGCCTTGAAGACATTTAGCGTCCCGGCCTCCACAGCACTCTGTGGCAATGAATTCCATAGGCCCACCACTCTCTGGCTGAAGAAATGTCTCCGCATTTCTGTTCTGAATTGACCCCCTCTAATTTTAAGGCTGTGTCCACGGGTCCTAGTCTCCTCGCCTAACGGAAAAAATTTCCTAGCGTCCGCCCTTTCCAAGCCATATATTATCTTGTAAGTTTCTATTAAGTCTCCCCTTAATCTTCTAAACTCCAATGAATACAATCCCAGGATCCTCAGCTGTTCCTTGTATGTTAGTCCAACCATTCCAGGGATCATCCGTGTGAATCTCCGCTGGACACGTTCCAGTGCCAGTATGTCCTTCCTGAGGTGTGGGGACCAAAACTGGACACAGTACTCCAAATGGGGCCTAACCAGAGCTTTATGAAGTCTCAGTAGCACTACGGTGCTTTTATATTCCAACCCTCTTGCGATAAGTGACAACATTGCATTTGCTTTCTTAATCACGGACTCAACCTGCATGTTTACCTTTAGAGAATCCTCAACTAGCACTCCCAGATCCCTTTGTACTTAGGCTTTACGAATTTTCTCACCATTTAGAAAGTAGTCTATGCTTTTATTCTTTTTTCCAAAGTACAAGACCTCGCATTTGCTCACATTGAATTTCATCAGCCATTTCCTGGACCACTCTCCCAAACTGTCTAGATCCTTCTGCAGCCTCCCCACTTCCTCAGTACTACCTGCCTGTCCACCTAACTTCGTATCATTGGCAAACTTCACTAGAATGCCCACAATCCCTTCATCCAGATCATTAATACATAATGTGAACAACTGCTGCCCCAACACTGAACCCTACAGGACACCGCTTGTCACCGGCTGCCATTCTGAAAAAGAACCTTTTATCCCAACTCTCTGCCTTCTGCCAATCCTCAATCCATACCAGATGGATTCCATTTATGTGAAAAGGTTGCCCCTTAGGTTCCTTTTAAATCTTTTACCTCTCACCTTAAAAATATGCCCCCTCGTTTTGAATTCCCTCACCCTGGTGAAAAGACCTTTGCGATACACCTTATATACGCCTGTCATGACTTTATAACTCTCTATGACCCTCAGCTTTCTATGCACCTGTGAAAAAGGTCCCAGCTTATCCAGCCTCTCCTTATTACTCAAACCCTCCAGTCCCTGGAACATCCTGGTAAATCTTTTCTGAACCCTCTCCAATTTAGTAATATCCTTCCTATAACAGGGCGACCAGAACTGTACACAGTACTCCAGAAATATCCAACCAAAATCCTGTTAAATCTCAACATGATGTCCCAACTCCTGTACTCTATTGTCTGAGCAATGAAGGCATGCATGCTAAACACCTTCTTAACCACCCTGTCTACCTGTAACACCACTTTCAAAGAATTGTGTATGTGAATACCTAGGTCTCTCTGTTCGAAAACACTAGTCCTACCATTCACAGCCATGTTTTTTCCTCCTGTGATACCTCTGGAGAGTGCTCATGAGGATCTTATGTCAAAATAATGCCTTATTCAAAGATGCTATTCTTTTGTCAAATTGATTCTTTTCAATATGAAGACAATTGCATCCTCAAGAATCTATTTAATTTGTACATGGAAAGATGTGAAGATTTTCAAATGAAATAAGTATGCAGCCTTTATACTTCTATTCTAGCAATTCACTCTTTACATCACCACCCCCAACTGTTCTTTTCATTAGAAATGAAAAGGTTGTTTGTAACCAGTATTCACACGGTATAAGAAATGCATGTGAGAAGTTGTAATTTTTTACCTTATTTCCTGCAGCAGTAAGGAACAGTTAATATTCCTGTTGCTCATTATAGACCTGCTGAATAGCTCGCTCAAATTATAGTATACCCTAGATAGCTGAAAACCGCAGCTGACACAAGCAACAAGGCGAATAATATATGTTCTGTCAGAGCCATACTCCTCATGAGGAAGGGTAGGTCTTCCCATCATAAATAACATCAACACCTTCATTACAACAAAATATCCTAATGGAGTCTTGGACAAGAAGTGCATTATTAGTGAATAATGAACACTGTGAGGATTTATGTATGAGGTCAATGGATATGCTTTCATTTAATCTTGATTAGATTTGAAATGCATCAACAATTATTCAAGATTGATTGATAATGAATGCGTATTTTAAAATCATCATTAATATCACAATTTATAAATGTCCACTAGGTGGTGATAGGGTATGATTTGATAAATGTTGTGGACCATACAAGCCCTAAATCATGTCAATTATGGAGTGTGCAATATCGCAGACCTAATTAGCATTGTATAAGGTTGTCTGCTGAGTAGAAAACCTGAAATTCATCACAAGCATGAAGAGTCCATACCTGTTTCAAAATGAATGGCTTCATAAAATAAATTAATTCAAAGACATGATCTGCCATTCTTAAAGTCACCACACCCCAGCAATGTGGTTGATTCTTAACTATTCACTGAAATGGTCTTGATAATAGTCTTGTTATATCTAGCTGCTACAATGTCTCAAGATAGAAATGAAATGAGACAGACCATCTGACATCAGTTTAGTCACCAGAATTGACAATGGTAAACCCAGCAAAGTTCTCTTTCCTAACATGTGCGAGTTTGTACAAAAATTGGGAATGCTGTTTCACAGATAAACTAAGCAACAACCCAACATTGATTGTAATGTATGATTCTGTGACTATGAATATGACCTATCAACAACATTGGATGTGTCCTGTCTGGCAGGAAGGATGGATAGAGGTTGCAACACAATGGTTTACAGGCTAGAATGAATTGCCCTGAGAGTCTCCAACTTTGACCTCATGGTATTACGTTAAACATGCGTGAGGAAATCTCCTGCTAATTAGCACCTACCACAAACAACATCCTCCATCCTTCAACTGATAAATCAGTACTCCATCATTTGTAATATAGTCATTAATATTCTATACTATATACATAATGTACTCCATTATGTTTCATCCTCTCAAACACTAAACACTGGATCACCCCCAGGAGTGCGTACTCAGCCCCCTACTGTACTTACTGTATAACCATGACTGCGTCGCCAAATACCAGACTAATGTCATTTACAAGTTCGCTGATGATACCACCACTGTAAGTTGGACCTCAGATAGTGATGATACAGACTACAGGAAGGTGGAAGACCTGAAAAAAATGGTGCACTGAGAACAACCTAGCTTGCAATGCCAGCGAATCCAAGGAACTCTTTATTGACTTTCGGCAGGATGCATCTCATGCCCCCCCTACACATTAACAGCACAGAGGTGGAATGAGTGGAGAGTGTCAAGCTCCTGGGAGTGGTCATCCACAACAAGCTTTCTTGGACTCTTCATGTGGGCGCACTGGTTGCAAAGACCCAACAATGTCTCTTCTTCCTCAGGCAGCTGAGGAAATTAAGCAAGACAGCAAATACCCTTGCCAACTTTTATAGAGAGCATTCTGTCTGTATGTATCACTATCTGGTATGGCAACTGTACCATTCAAGATTGGAGACAGTTACAGAGATTGGTGAGCTCGGCCTGGACTATCACAAAGGTCCGCCTCCCATCCACAGAATCTATCTATCAGGCCCGCTGTCAAGGAAAGGCTGCCAGCATTCTCAAAGATCCACCCCACCCTGGCAATGTTTTCCTGCAACCTCTACCATTGGGGAGAAAGTACAGAAGCCTGAACACACTCACCAGCCCACTGTTGTTAGAAACTGAATGGACTCACAAACTCTTAATATTTGCCTGTACCTGTGTTTTTGTTTTTGTCGCTGTTTTCCTATTACTTACTTACCTATTCTACATAACTTTGTGATCTGCCTTTATTGCACGCAAGACAAAGCTTTTCACTGTGTCTCGGTAGACGTGACAATAAATCCAATCCAATTCAATTCAATTCAATAACACTTGGAGAAAATAATGATGATAATAAGGGCACAAAATATACTCTGTGTGGAGCCATCACTAAGAATAGCTCAGTATCACTATTACTGACCAAGCTTGCTGAGTCTTAAAGGATACAGCTCGTGGGCTGAGCCAATGGCAGATGGTCGAGGAATCAATATGAGGAAAAAAAATCTACTTGACCTCAGCCTCACTGTATGTGCTGATTTATCATATGACATATATAGAAAATGTATATACTCATTATGAATTAGTATATGCTTGGACTTAGATTTTGAGTTAGCAACTTGTGGGTTTTCTATGTGTCTGAAATTAATTACTTACTTGTAAGTATTTTTGTAGTCATGGTGATCTTTTTTAAAACCGTTTTTGAGTCCTGGCTTCTGTGAGTGCCGCTAATGGATTTTTAAATTTTGTTTAGCTTAGGTTGCTTTGTGATCCAATAAGCTAAACAATGCATTCTCAAAGTTTGTTGAAGAATATTGGAACAAGTTCATTTAAGCTTAAGGAAAATAGCCATAGCTTAAAGAAGGAGACTTTTGGTTTCTGTTTTACTTTGAGTTTTAAACATTCCTCTGAAGTTCTTGGAATATGTGGCTGTGTTGTTCAGTCCTGCTGAGAAGGTAAAGATATATAGTGAGTAAATCATGATTTGCAGGTGCCGGTGTTGGACTGGGTCATTTTTAACTTTAACAAAGTTAACAGGTCAACAGGTTTAATGGAAGGTACTAGCTCATCGACCTGATGAAGGAGCAGTGCTCCAAAAGATAGTGTTTCCAATTAAACCTGTTGGACTATAACCTGGCGTTGTGTGATTTTTAACTTAATCATGAATAAGGTTACTTTAAATTAAAGAGTGAATGTTAGTCCCAGTCCAGAAGAAATTACTTAAAGCTGAGTACACTGAAGCTCAGGTACATGATAATGGCAGGAAGAAGATATCAGCAGTTCCAGTCTAAGTGTTGAAGTGACTTCAACCTTTCAAGATATCGCACACAGGGACACGGTTATGAATGTTGCAAAACCGATGTTCTGGGAACTGTACCAAGGGTGTATTTCAGGTGCGATAAAAAACTTTTTTTTCTTTTCAATTTATGAAAGTGTGTTTTGGAATTAAAAAGGTTATACCTTTGCTGCATATTTTAAAAATCTGTGAATTATTGTAAGTAAATGATTTGGTTTACACTACATTTTCTTTATTTCTTTTGGTAATAAACTCCTGTTTTGCTGTTAAAACAAGACCTGCAGCGATGTGTGCCATGGTTCAAACCAAAATATGATTAGATTACCTACAATGTGGAAATAGGCCTTTTGGCCCAACAAATCCACACCGACCCTCCAAAGAGTAACCCATCCAGACCCATTTCCCTCTGACTAATGCACCTAACCTACAGGCAATTTAACATGACCAATTCACCTGACCTACACATCTTTGGACTGTGGGAGGAAACTGGAGCAAACCCACGCAGACATGAGGAGAATATGCAAACTCCACCCAGACAGCCGCCCGAGGCTGGAATCAAACCTGGGACCTTAATGCTGTGAGGCAGCAGTGCTAACCACTGAGCCACCGTGCCGCCCAAAATGATCTATCAAGCCAGGTTTCTGACTTGTCAGTAATGATGGCACCTGCAATTCCAGCAGTATCAACATCCAAGGAAGTTACCATTGGCCAGAAACTGAACTGGGTGAGCCATATAAATATTATGGTTACAAGAGTCTATCAGAGGCCAGAAACTCTACAGTTAGTAACTCACCATTTGTTTTCCCAATACCTGTTGATCATCTACTAGGCACATCACTAGAGTGATGGAATATTCTCCACTTCCCCGGGTGACTGCAGCTCCAACAATTGTCAAGAAGCTTGATACCATCCAGGATAATGAAGCCCACATGATTGGAACCTCATTAATCATTTTTCTCGTTCACTACATACCCTGACGTGAGCAGCCTAAATTCACAATGATCATCAGCCTCTTATCAGAGCCATGTTTCAGAAAAAGTACACCAAGAAATGCCTTTTTCCTCTATAGACATACAAATCATGTGAACACACGCAAATCTCTGCTCTCTCACTTTGAAGAAGAAAGCATACAGGTTAGTGAGAGGTAGAGACCTGGAGAAATAGGTTGCCCTGCCAGTCATAAGCAACTTGTTGATCACTGTCAATGCTATAGACTTCGGTTGTTCAGTTGTTTGGTGTTTGACTATGTATGTCTATCAGAAAATTGACTGCTCACTTCACTGCATGCGTTATTTAGTCTTGGCGTGGTTACTCAGAAACAAAAACTGAACTACAGGCAAGCACGGCATCGGACAATTTAAAACATTGCATAAAGCTTCTATACACATAGGGCTAGATTTTATCAACACCCTGTCAGACACAACATCTCAACCAGCACTTCTGCTTTCTCTCATGTTGGCTTTTCCCATGTGATTAAACTTCAAAATGCTAATGGTGTACATGCAACGCACATTCGCTTTAGCAGATAGAAAGCTTTTTATTGATGAAACCTGTCATCAGCTGACAATGCTGTATCTTTGGCCTATGGAAGGATCTCCTGGTTAAACAAGGAGGCTCTGCATCATAACCTTTCCTGCTAACTCATTTATCATTTATATCAGATCTGAGATTACAGAAATATCCTAGTTTTTTGTCAAAATTAAATTTCACTTTAACCATTTCATGTTATGTTGGTTGCATTTGATTCATAGAGGTGTGGTCTTATTATTAATAAGACCAGCTTAGTCTCCTTGTTGAGCTCTGTCAAATGGAGTGCACACCCTGTGGTAAATGGGAAATTGTGGGTGTACCATGAGCCATGGACCAACATAAGTGTAGAATGTGCCACCATGTTTTAGACCTTGAATGGTGGCTGGTGTCACTGTTAAGCATCATGAGACTGAGAATTAGTACATTTTCAGGGAAGTGTTCACACCATAAACTGGGACCGGACAGAAAAGGGAACAGGTAACCACCAGGCAGTTGAAGACTACCCATGCAGACGTCTCCTGGATCTATCGTGCTTGCTACGTGGCTTTCGATTTTGGGTACTGGTGAGGACAATGGTTCCTCAGGGGGATGCAGCTGGAGCCACATCTGTAACACTAGGCAGCTCAACCACATAGAAGTCGCAGGGCAAGGAGAAGAGGGAAAAGTAATAACACACAGTACTCCTAAACAGAGCTCTGTATATTTGTTGCCACACTTCTTTCCCTTTATATTCCAGTACTCCAGTTATAAAGCTGAAAATGTGTTGCTGGAAAAGCGCAGCAGGTCAGGCAGCATCCAAGGAGCAGGAGAATCGACGTTTCGGGCATGAGCTCTTCTTCAGGAATGAGGGGAGTGTGCCAAGCAAGCTAAGATAAAAGGTAGGGAGGAGGGACTTGGGAGAGGGGCATTGGAAATGCGATAGGTAGAAGTGGGGGTGACAGGCCGAAGTGGGTGTGGGGGCGAAGAGGTCAAGAAGAAGATTGCAGGTTAGGAAGGTGGTGCTGAGTTCGAGGGTTGGGACTGAGACAAGCTGGGGGGAGGGGAAATGAGGAAACTGGAGTTATAAAGACTAACGTCCCCTACGCCTTTTTCATTTCTTTCATAGTTGTCTGATATACCTTAGTGATATGTACACATGGATCATCAAATCTCTTTGGATCTCCACTATTTCAAGCTTTGCATCTTTTTTTCAAAAATGTTTGGATCTAACATTTTCCAGTGTTTGTCACTCTATTAACAGCTAAGATGCCTCGAAAAACACTTACTGTAATTGTCTGGAACTGTGACACAATTTTCTAAAATAGATGACTTCCAAATAAAGGAGCAAATTACTGCAAACACTGAAATCTGTCCTGAAAGTGAAAAATGCTAGAAGTCACAGTGGGTCAGGCAACGTGGAGAGAAAGCAAGCTAACGCTCCGAGTCCAGATGGCTAACGAGATGAAGATTCATCTATTTTCAAAATGTTAGCTTGCTCTCTCCACTATGTTGCTGGGGCGTCTTGACTTTCATTATCTTTTCATTTTTAGTAAGGCTTCTAGATATCTTTAACATTAATCTGAACACTTTCTGGAGATGATTGAGTAAGTATCACAAAAGCTAATAAAATGTGGAAGAATGCTTCACGGTACTTATTGCATTTTTATGGATTACCTCCCAAATAAATTTTTGAATTCTGTGTCTTGGAGTAATCAGATAATAAAACTTTTTTTATGATGAGCATTGAACTGAAGTTAATGATGAAAATTAGGTGGTGTGTCACTCAGTGGTCCAGGTTTCTGTGCTGGTAACATAGACTGGACGATGGATTATATTGACAGTGGCTATAGAATACTTTCTTCTTTATGACAGACCAGGAATATAGATTTACAATGTGGCATTGGCTTTCAGATGGATAATCAATCTACTGTTACTCCTCAGCTGTCAAGTCCTGGTGTGGGACATGAAACAAAAGCTTAGAGGCAGGAACTTTACCCATTGTAACAGATCACTACACGGAAATATTTTACTAAGGTATGCATTTTGTGGTGAAAATAATTCTGTTCACTTTGGGAAGGATCGCTTATCCTGCCAAATGTCACTGAAAAATAAATCAGCAACCAATTGAAGGTGTGAATTCAAAAATTAATTAACCACGGTGACTCTAGGTCTTTAGGAAACTATTTATTTATATGAGACAATTACATAGGATATTCTTTTCAATTCACAGATCACTTTCCTACCATAGCCTCCTTCTTCTCCTGGCTATTTCCAGGTCGCGTTATGCTTCATTGAATCATAAGAAAGAGGGATATGGCAATGATTATTTATTCACAGCATCATGAACATAGGAGAGAAACTTTTGATACTCTCCATTCATATTGAAAATGTACAACCTAATGTTTAACTGCACATTTCACATGTGTGCTATGTCTAAATGAGTTTTTGCATTCATTGTTTGTATTCATATCCTCCTCCAATTCATGTATTGCCTTGTACATACATGTCAGAACAGTGTTGGCAGTCTTAGCTCATGGATTGCTTCACTGGATGGATGAAATGCTATGTCAAATCAGTGCACAAGTCCCTGGGATTGCTTTGTCGTCAGAGGTGTCCCTCGTTGGCATGAACATAAGTATGGCTCTGGCATAGAATGTTCATTGACAACATCAGATAAGTGCTTTTGGAGTTCACTTGATCAGTATCCAACACTAATGTTGTCTGCGATGTGTTTTTTAAATAGACTTAAAGCCATGCATAACAGCAGTATCCAATACGGCTGTGATTGTGAATGGTGTCAATCACTCAAAAATGACAAACTATTCTTTGATATTCAATAGATTTTTCTACTCAGTTCCAGGATAAAATTCTCTTTCTCATCCATTTATATAACACAATTAAAATAAATCTTGGTGGTTTACATAGGAACAAGAAAACATACATAGAATAATGGAATATAGGATCGGATACCAAAACTTGGAGCCAGGAAATATGGCAGTGAAAGCATGATTCATTACAAAGGAGAGAAGTGGCAGAGGAGTTAAAGGAAGGAGTTCCAGATATTCGCATTATGGTAGCAATAGGCCCTGCCACCAATACTCGAGGGAAAGGCTGAAGGACTGGAGCAGATGTTGAAATAGGATGGGGTAGTGGCACAGAGAAATCTGAAGAATGCGGAAACGGAATTAAAATATACTCCACTAGGGGACATAAAACCAATGCAGGTAAAAGGAAGGACTGAAGAGGCTGGAAACCAGAGTTTAGACCAGAGTGGTGCTGGAAAATCACAGCAGGTCAGGCAGCATCTGAGGAGCAAAAACCCTTCACTGCGGAGAGATAAGTGAGGGGAGGGGAGGAGGTGATGCTGGTGAGAAGGTAGCAAAGAGTACGATAGGTGAATGAGCGTGGGGATGGAGGTGATAGGTCAGAGGGGAGGGTGGGGGAAGGTAGCAAAGAGTACAATATGTGGATGGGGATGAGGATGGAGGTGATAGGTCAGAGGGGAGGGTGGAGTGGATAGGTGGGAAGGGAGATTGGCAGGTAGGACAGGTCATGATTGGCAGGTAGGAAGGTTGGAACTGAGGTAAGGTAGGGGGGAGGGGAAATGAGGAAACTGGTGAAGAGTTCCGAGGAGAAAGATGAGGCATTCTTCCTCCAGGTGTCGAGTGGTGAGGGAGTGGCAGTGGAGGAGGCCCAGGACCTGCATGTCCTCAGCAGAGTGGGAGGGGGAGTTGAAATGTTAGGCCACGGGGCGGTGGGGTTGATTGGTGCGGGTGTCCCAGAGATGTTCCCTAAAGCACTCTGTGGGTCAATGCAGCCCAAAGAGCATGCATAGTGATGGAGCCACAAAGAGGATATCTTGTGATGTTAAACACACAGCTAACTGTAGTTCATTTGGCTGTAGCTGGTTTGCAAAACAGAGTGATGCCAACAGGATGGGTACAATTGCTACACCAGCTCAGATTGCTACAAAAGCTTGTCCTCAACCTCTCCCCTCGTCAAAGATGTTGTGACCCAGAGGTTATGCCCCCACCAATTGGCTCTGTCCAATGAGAAAGCAAAGTCTGTGGCTTGGTAAGGCTGAAGTGAATTTACCTTTGCATGGATAAGAGTTTCAGCAATAACAGGTGGGATTTTTCAGACCCTGCAATCATCAGAAGGAAAAACCAATAACAATAGTGAATAAGATGCACTGGTCCTGCATATTTCAGAATGGAGCTCAATCACAACCATTATGTTCAAGTTAAGTTTCACTGATTTTTTAAAATGGTTTTTCCCTTTGGATGCTGTGGAGTTTGGATGACACATGAACGTAATTGGGTGAGAGGCTGGAAATCAGATTCTTGCCATCAGGAAAACTTCTCAGCAATAAATTGCTGCTCCTTCAGGTGGCAGGTCAACTAAATGGCCAGCAGGGGGCAGGACGCCTATCTGCTTGTATTTGCATATAACTACCACAACTCACCACAATTAACTTATGCACAATCAAGAAACGCAGTGTTTCAGAAATCTGACAGTAAAAAGAAGGCAAATACTTGGCAAGTTGCACTTCTTCATCCACCTTGAGTTTCGTACTGTCTTTCAGCTATTGCAATTTTTAATGATGCTCACAGTCACTGTCTATTCTCTAAGTCCAGCTGACATGTCCAAGTGAAGGCAGTTACAGGGTCTCTCAGGGCCGATTATAAATCTGACCGGTACGCGTCAGATAGGGGACAGTTTATAACTCAAGGGCAAGCTTCTACAAACATTGCAAACAGTGGATTGTTTATGGCTGAGCCACATGGAACAACAAATGTGGGAAACACAGGGTGGTATTGGCTAAATGAGATGGAACACAGAAACGGTTGAAGTGAGGAAGAATTTAAGGGGGTGCTCCAGTCAGCGGTGTGCTCCAGTCCTAGTGAGCAACATGACATTGTATGTTGGCAGTATGCATTGGCCAGGTTACTGAAAGCATGGCAGTTCATGTTCTATGCACAGTAGTCAACTTTCTTTCAGGGAGGTTGAAACAGAACCATTTCCATATAGTCTTGACATGATGGCATTGCCAGCACCCCCACTCTGCCCTTAACCACTGTAAACACAGCTGGCACTCATACGAACAGGAGCATTTGGCAGGTTTCAATTTTCAGGGGTACTGCTCCGTTATAAAGAAGGCCAATTATGGAACCTGAGGAAATCTCCCCAGGGTTAAGACATCCTATGACAGCCCTCTGTCTGCGTACTGTCCTGCAGAAAGTGACCACTGTTCCATTGCAGTGGGAGTGAATTTCCAACGTCATGTCTCCTGGGGGAAGGGCAGCATCTTCTTATAATGGGGTAAGCTGCTGTACGGCTTTCTCTTCAGACAGCCATGTAAGCCCCAAGCAGGGGCAGGAGACTGCAGCAAACAATTGAGAAATGAAAATGAGAAGAAAGTACGTGTAGAGTTTCTCTAAATTAAAAAACATCAAAGCCATCAGAAAACCTTTAAAAAGCCCCCACCATTCTAGCTGCAGTTGGAGTAGAGGGATACAGAAAACTGGCACGCCATGGTATTTATGAAGACATTGGCACGAGTGTTGTAGGAGCTCAGCACTTCGAGGCCCCTAGTCTGCTGACAGGCCCCTGCACAGGCACAGGAACACCTTCCTTGGCCTGATCTGCTGAGTGAAATGACCACTGACAGTCAGAGATTGAGGAGTATCATGAGGTGAAACTTCCAAAATACCCGTCTGTAGCTCATCCTCCTTCTGAGGGCCTCCTGGCACCACCTGAAGGAGTTGCCACCTGCCATGGTATTGAGCTGCTTTGACCCAACCCCTTGACTAGACATTGATGCCAACTACCTGCGGCTAGAACAGAGGAATGCAGGCCTGAGTGCATATCCAGCAACCCTTCCGCATTCTGCTGGATCTGACTTTCAAAGGTAGTGACCACCTAACTTTTTCACACAAAGCATGTACGTGTATGGAATAAGCTGCCCAGTGGTGGAGGCTGGTACAAATACAACAGTTAAAAGGTATCTGGATGGGTACTTGAATAAGAATGGTCATATATAGGCCAAGTGCTGACAAATGGGACTAGATTAATTTAGGATATCTGGTCGACAGAAACAAGTTGGACCCAGGAGCCTGTTTCCATGCTTGACATCTCTATGACTAAGTGCAAGAAACCTTGCTTTTCTTTGACTTCACTAGTTACAGCCACATATCAATGGTGTGCTCACTAGGCTGTGTTCCTGAATCAACTGGAGCTGTGGTCTAGGTAGGATATACACCAAGGTGACAGCACCAGTGCAGGTGGACGCTGCAGCTAAACAGCTTACTCTGTTCAAAGTTTCATTGTCTGAGGTGCTGGCTCTGGACAATCTCTCGGGCCTCTTGCATTTTTGCTTCATGTGACCTGAGAAAGAGAAGCGAGAGAATTTGTTGACGAAAATGCACAAAACTTTGGATAAAACAATGTGCAAGAGAGGCTGCCCATCTTAGAAGAGTAGACAATAATTTTCTTCAAGAGTTTCTGTTCTGCTGACCTCTCCATCAGTATAGCATTTGTCTCAGCCCTCAGCCCAGACTGCATCTTCCTCACAGGAGGTGGACATCTGGAATGGGTTCTCTGTTTTGTATTCCTCAACAGTAAGAGAAAGAGGAGGATTGATAATAATGGGAATGTACGCTTGATAATTTAGATGAATGCATGGCGTGGTAGTGTACATCAGGGTCATCGTATATACTTAATGGTAAAGTCCTAGGGAATGTTGCCAAGTGTACGTTCATAATTCCTGGAAAATGGAGTCACAGGGAGACGTGGTGGTGAAGAAGGTGTTTGAAACGTTTGCCTTTATTGGCCAGAGCATTAAGCATAAGATTTGGGAGGTCATGTTGTAACTGTTCAGGACACTGGTTAGGCTACTTTTAGAATATTATGTTTAATTCTCATCTCCCTGCTACAGGAAAGATGTTGTTAAACTGGAAAGGGTGCAGAAAACATTTACAAGGATGTTGCTAGGGTTGCAGGGTTTGAACTATAGGGAGAGGTTGAATAGGCTGGTGCTGTTTACCCTGGAGCATTGAGGCTGAGGGAGGACTTTGCAGAGGTTTATAAAATCATGAGAATAAGGTGAATAGCGCTGAAAATGTGTTGCTGGAAAAGTGCAGCAGATCAGGCAGCATCCAAGGAGCAGGAGAATCGACGTTTCGAGCATCAGCCCTTCTTCAGGAATGAGGAGAGTGTGCCAAACAGGCTTAGATAAAAGGTAGGGAGGAGGGACTTGGGGGAGGGGCGTTGGAAATGCGATAGGTACAAGGAGGTTAAGGTTAGGATGATAGGCCGGAGTGGAGGTGGGAGCGGAGAGGTCAGGAAGAACATTGCAGGTTAGGAAGGTGGTGCTGAGTTCGAGGGTTGGGACTGAGACAAGCTGGGAGGAGGGGAAATGAGGAAACTGGAGAAATCTGAGTTCATCCCTTGTGGTTGGAGGGTTCCCAGGCGGAAGATGAGGCGCTCTTCCTCCAGCCGTCATGTTGCTATGGTCTGGCGATGGACGAGTCCAAGGACCTGCATGTCCTTGGTGGAGTGGGAGGGGGAGTTGAAGTGTTGAGCCACGGGGTAGTTGGGTTGGTTGGTCCGGGTGTCCCAGAGGTGTTCTCTGAAACGTTCCGCAAGTAGACGGCCTGTCTCCCCAATATACAGGAGGCCACATCGGGTGCAGCGGATGCAGTAAATGATGTGTGTGGAGGTGCAGATGAATTTGTGGCGGATATGGAAGGATCCCTTGGGGCCTTGAAGGGAAGTGAGGGGGGGAGGTTGTAGGCGCAAGTTTTGCATTTCTTGCGGTTGCAGGGGAAGGTGCCGGGAGTGGAGGTTGGGTTGGTGGGGGATGTGGACCTGACAAGGGAGTCACGGAGGGAGTGGTCTTTTCGGAACACTGATAGGGGAGGGGAGGGAAATATATCCCTGGTGGTGTGGTCATTTGGAAGTGGCGGAAATGACAACAGATGATACAATGTATATGGAGGTTGGTGGGGTGGTAGGTAAGGACCAGAGGGGTTCTGTCCTGGTGGCGATTGGAGGGGCGGGGCTCAAGGGCAGAGGAACAGGAAGTGGAGGAGTTGCGATGGAGAGCACTGTCGATCACGTCTGGAGGGAAATCGCGGTCTTTGAAGAAGGAGGCCATCGGAGTTGTACAGTATTGGAACTGGTCCTCCTGGGAGCAGATGTGGGGGAGACGAAGGAATTGGGAATATGGGATGGCGTTTTTACAGGGGGCAGGGTTGGAGGAGGTATAGTCTAGGTGACTGTGGGAGTCAGTCGGTTTATAGTAAATGTCCGTGTTGATTCAGTCGCCCGAGATAGAAATGGAGTGGTCTAGGAAGGAGAGGGAGGAGTCTGAGACGGTCCAGGTAAATTTGAGGTCGGGGTGGAAGGTGTTGGTAAAGTGGATGAACCCAAGGTATTTTTTTTCCAGGTTGGGGAAGTAAAACTAGAAGACATTGGTTTAGGGTGAGAAGGAAACAATTTAAAAGGGACCTTAAGGGGCAGCCTTTTCACACTAAGGGTGGTGCATGTATGGAATGAGCTGCCAGAGGAAGTAGTGGAGGCTGATCTGATTATAACTTTTTAAAAAGCATCTGAATGGGTATATGAATAGGAGCTGTTTACAGGGATATGGACCAAATGCTGGCAAATAGCACTAGATTTATTGAGGATATCTGGACAGCATGGACAAATTGGACCAAAGGATCTGATTCTGTGCTGTACATTTCCATGACCCCATGAGTATGTATCACCCTGTCAGGTGGTAGCTCCCTTCCCTGAAGGTAAGTAGGACATGCAGTGCCCAGGAGATGATTGTCAATATAAAGTGGGTGTGAACCCTTCATTGCCTATCGCACAAGTGATTGTGAGATGGACATGCCAATGTAACATGGCTGCGCAGCAGCAGAGTTAAGCTGAGTGATGGTCTCGTGTGTGATGTTGCAGTGAGAAGATGGTGACACTTACCTTTGCAGAGAATAGGAGACCATTCATTCATTGCTTGCATTGGGACCTGCTATTTTAGCCTGCTTGAAGCACTAGCCTCATGCATAACCTAAGCCCAGTTTGCCTGGTCTGACAGGAAGGTTTCTGTCACCCATCAGAGGAAAGAGGACTGGAGCAGAGTGTTCACTGAGGAATCCATGTTTTAGAAGATCTGCCTCTGGCACATTTTTGCAACAACTCTGGGGGAGTGGGAGAAGGTGGAAGTGACACCTACTGTCTGAGTGAAGAGCTGCTTGAGTGACCTTTAACTACGGCACCAGAGCCTTTCACCCCAGAAGGTGCTGGTGAGGGAATGAGAACATCATCCACCCCCATCACATGCTTTGCTAAGCCAAGATCAATCCCACTTGCAGTTAAAGTGAAAAACTCTCACCAAGAAATTCGTCACAGGTCATGGTAAATATGTTGCTATCGAAGATGGTTACTGCTATATTTTATAGGCAAAGTGCAAAATCCTGGCTAGCCTAAGGTATGGACAGCAGTAACAATGTTAACAAATGGGGGATTTTATTGCAGAAAGAATGAAATTGATTGTTAACAGTGCAGAGATATTCATGTTCATTCTTTGTATTGATCAGCCTGGTACAAAATGAAAGACAAGATTTTTTTATGATTGTGCATTGGCCGTATGAGTGATTGGGAAGGGGCCAGGCTGGATAATGTGGAAGGACAGTTGCTGTCAGAAAGGTAATATGGCATCACAGATATGATCTAGGGGTTGAAGATATTAGTGAAAAAACAGTGTTGAGTGCTATTATTCCATGTATAAATCAACATTACACCTGCAGATGTATCATTAATGGAGAGCATTTATGTGAGGATTTTCATATTAATAAAGAAAAATGGTTCTTGTTTAAATAAAAGTAATCTACCTGAAATAAAAAAAAGAACAGAAAATGCTAAAAATACCCAACAGGCGTGGAGTGAGCAACAGAGTTAAGGATTCAAATCAATCCTTTAGCTAAAGGTGTTCTTCACCCATTCAGTGATAGTCTGAGCAAAGTGCAACTTTTCTGGATAAGTCATGTTGCATCATCGTGAAGTGTGAAAAATATAATGAAATATGAATATCTCTGCACTGTATCAGCAATCAATTTCCTTCCTTATACAGTTCACATGTTTTGAACAAGCTTGAGAAACTTGACAACATAGTAAGTAGTAAATACCTAAGATGAGGGCTCAACTCAACCTGCCCCATGGAGTGGCCTATTATTAAGGTGAGATTTTAAAAAGACATGAGGGGCAAGTTTTTCACAAAGTGTGGAATGAACTTCCTGAAGGAGTGATGGGAAAGGGAGGGAAATGGACAGGAGCAGGTGTGTGGGACTAGTTTAAGTTGGGATCATGTTTGGCAGGAACAGCGAAGAAGGTTACCTCAGAATACAGTGAGATCTTAATCAAATGGGCCAATGGGCCAAGGAGTGGTAGATGGAGTTTAATTGAGATATATGTGAGGTGCTGCATTTTGGAAAGGTAAATCAGGGCAGGACTAATACAAATTGGGCACACTGTTTCTAAAGTGCGAGGTTTTGAAGCATGTATTGGTTATGATGTGATTCCGGCCCCATTAGTTTAAATGGTGCTGCTATTACACGATTTTCTTATAACACGGGGTTGCTTAGGAACAGAACTACTGTGCTATAGCAGCACTGACTGTGCTTCCATACTTTAAAGATCATAGCCTTATGTCATGGAACACGTTCCCAAAGTTCCATTCAGATCTTTGTTTCTCAGGCTCCAAGATGGCATGCTGGAAAGTTGACATTGAGGCAGTAACTGTTGTCATTCTTTGTCAATGGATTAAGTTCTTGTCTCATCAACAAGCGTTCAACTTCCAAAAACACCCATTAATACCAGGCCCAGATTATTGGTTTAAAATTGGGAATGCGACCAATATACAATTATTTCTTAAGCTTCCAACTTTCTCTCAGGAGATTGAGATTAACAACACTTCTCAATAAAAGGTTCATAAGAAGCTTGTTAGTGACTTGAGAAGAGTGAAGCTCACCAGTACACTTTACACAGTTTCTTCTATGAGAGATGACAGAAGTTCAAATCCACCAGTAGGCAGATGATAGAAGTTGAGTTGGCAGGCACTAAATACAGACAGAAATGTCAAAAAGAGAGCAATATGAACAGAAAGTCAAGAACTTGTTCAAAGTCATACAGAAACATATAAAACATACACCATGGCCATTAATGCATGCCCTGCACACTCTAGTTCTGTTCTTAATTGAATACTTAACCAATTCCTTTTTAGAAAAGTAGCAAGTTCAACATCAAATTAATTACTCATGAAAGTGAGATTTTCCAGATAACCAGGGCAAGTCCATTTGAAGAATCAGTTCCTGTTTTGCTTTGTCCTAGTAATGGGATCAGCTGCACAGCCCATACCACCCACCTGACTGACGTTAAGCACATGGAATCCTTTGTTTTGGATTACGTTTTTTTTTCAAATCATTCATGGGATGTGGATCTCACTGGAAAGACAAACATTTATTATTCCCCAACTGTAGATGTTGGTCTAGCCCATCTCACTGCTGTGCAAACTGTTGAATTAGCTGTATTACAATGGCATTTAGAAAGTGTCTGCTTCATTGCCAACTGTCACTTGGTTGACCTTTTGTGAATTATTCCATTCAAGGTACTAAAAGCCATTTCTTTTCTTAGATATTGGATCCACCTTGTGGACAGTATCGCACGTTAATAATGCCAGCTACCCACCCCACCCTCTCCAACCCCCACAAACAGAAGAGGTAGAGATGGATGTGATGCAATTTTGTAAGCTACCGTTGCCTCTAATTCTTACATTGTTTAAAATTATTGAAGCTAACCCTGAATAGCTTACATCAATTCTCAAAACTTCTATTTCGTTTTGTATTAGTTCTTTACTTTAAACATTATATTGTCTGACTAATTGATCAACAGGAATTATTTAGCCATCTGTGTTAACTAATAGATTCATTTCTCTGTATCTTTAAATGCAGAGAAGCCCTCGGGGAACTGTTAAACAAGATATTTAATTACCCCACATTTCCAATGTATTTTTCCACTTAGACAGTTGGCTAGGAATGTTTTTAAAACAAAAACCGCTAAACTGCACCCCTATCATAGGCATTGACATTTGATAAGGATACATTTCTGGCAACTGAAAAATTACTGAAAATGTGTAGATCTTCCAGTTAGCTTATGATCACATTGCTTTCTAAAGAAGGTTGTCTGACAAATTCCCAAACTATTCCAAAATATACAGTGTTTGTTAAAGATGTTGACCACCCAATACATCAGTTGTTAGCAGAAGAATGTTCATAGAGTAACAAGACTGAGGAACTGAATGGGAGAAAAGTATGGGCAAGAAATATAATAATTTGTTCCCATCAGCCATGTTTTAGTTGGCAGTTTGCTCACTGCTGGGACAGAATGCTGTGGTTCATAAACCCACTGCTGTTCTTGAGCACTGAAACCATGGCTGAAACTTGAATGCACTACCAAGAAAGTGTGACAACTTTGGAGATGCAATCTTTTGGATAGGAGGTGAAACCAAAGTTCCAGTTGCTCTCTCAGATAGGTAGAAAAAACATCATGACTCAATTTTGAAGGAGACCAGTGCAGTTATCCCGATAACCTGGACAATAGTTATCCATCAATCTACTTGACAAAAGCAGATTGTCTGGCCATTTCACAGTATTCTTTGTGGAAGTTTGGTTGTCATATTTCCTACATTACAATGACTGCAGTTCAAAGGTACTCCCTTGGTCATGTTATTGGTATTGTGGTCTATGTCTATAAAAATATGCTATAAATGCAGCCATCAAAAGTACCAATAAACTGAGGGAAACTTAAAATATTTTAAGGAATTATCATGATACCCTTCCCAAGAGAGAAAAATAAGCAAGGAACAGTGCATTAAGTATCACTCACTAGACATACTGGTATCTCAATATTTATTGGCAAAGCAAACAAAATAATATAATCCTTTAAACACCATATGATCACAATTGCTTATTTCTGTGTATTTTTAAGTTAACTGATACACTTGGCATCCTCAGTGTTTTCTTTCGTAACAATGTGCAGGAATCTCACTGCAGTTTCACAAGGGATAGGGTTTAGAGCAGTTAGCAGGAGATAAGATGTTGACTTTAAAAATCCGATACACCCCGTATAAACACAATAGCGGATGGGATAATCCATTACAAAGACTCAGTGCCCCACAGCCAAAAATGACTCTCGGGCAGACATGCTGCAATAATAAATAAACACTATAAATAAAGAGCATAATGTGTGAAATACATTGAAATCTTGTTAATAAAAATTCTTCCTTGCGGTCTTATTTTGAGGAAGTCTCAATGCACTTTGCCAGGTTTGAATAACTTTCAGGTTCCACTCCACACAGCCTTGTCTTTTCCCTAGATCATTTTAAAAGTTCATTGCTTTATCTCGTGTTTTAAGCCAAGATTGCTACTTAAACATTGAAATACTGAGCTAGACTATCTCAGGCTGTGCATATACACTGTCCCTGAGGCTGCTCAGTCCTGTATTCAATTCTTTGTGTACTATAACATTCTTTATATCTGTGCACAGTAGGTTTTCAAATACAATTCTCCAATGCAATGCGCAAGACCTTTCATGCATTCATTCAATACTGATACTGATATCAGAGACATGTGATCAGTTGCATCATCATGATTCACACATGTTATTATGTCAAAAGATTAAATACAAAAAATAATCTTCGTAGCCAATACCTCTGGCTTCTACTCCAGTTTGGGGTATCTAAGATAACTGATAAGCCCATTATACACTATGAAGACTCTGCCCTGTGTGTGGCCGGTGATGCTTTACAGCAGGGCGGTACTGTGGCTCAGTGGGTAGCACTGTTGCCTCACAACATTAGGGATACGGGTTCGATTCCACCATGCGGGCAACATGGAGTTCCTATGTTTTTCTCATGTCTGTGTGGGTTTTCTCTGGGTGCTCTGGTTTCCTCACACAGTCCAAATTTGTGCAAGTTAGGTGGGTTGGTTATGCTAAATTGCCCATAGTGTCCAAGGATGTGCAGGCAAGGTAGGTTAGCCATGGGAAATACAGGGCTAGAAGAGGGAGATGGGGATGGGTCTGGGATATTTTTCGGAGGGGACTGTGGACTCGAGGTCGATACAATTTTTGAAGGTTTTTGCATTTCCTCCAACAGCTCAACTTCACCTCTGTGTCCTCTTCCCAATCGATTCTCTCAAAGTGCTGAGTGCCTTCCTGAGTGAGCGTTTTCCATTTTAGTAGTTCACAAATGGGTCGACTCCCATGATTCAACAGGAGTATTTGTCCTACTGGGGGATGCATTGAAGATATTCCTAAAGCATTTCTATTGACCATCTTGGCAACTGTTAGGAGTTGCAAGTAGAATAGTTGCTTTGGTACCTGGCATGGAAACATGAGAAAAACAAATAGCATAATAGAAAAGTAAGAAAACAGGGGCAACTCTTTTAACAGCTCCAGCTTTATCATTTTCTTCATATTTTATCTGTGGCCATTTAAGACAAAATAGATATTGCCAACATACAACAAACTATGACAATTTATGAAAATATAATAAGACTAGATCATTCAATTTGCTTAAGGAAAGGCACATTCTTTCCGCAGTTCAGCAAAGTCAATAGCTATAATATTTACAGGGCAGATTTTCATTTCATGCCCAATTTCTCAAGAATTCATTCGTGTTTGGCAGTAATTTTTGTACTCAGTAGGGATGCAATCAGGTAGATCATGATAAATTCCTGAAAGTTCTATTTATTGGGTGTTTTTACATAATCCATAGCTTCTTTGTTAATGTTGGTAAGGTCCTAGGGAGTGTTGCTGAACAAAGAGACCTTGGAGTGCAGATTCATAGCTCCTTGAAAGTGAAGTTGCAGGTAGATAGGGTAGTGAAGAAGGCGTTTGGTATGCCCTCGTTTATTGGTCAGAGTATTGAGTATAGGAGTTGGGAGGCCATGTTGCAGTTGTACAGGACATTGGTTAGGCCACTGTTGGAGTATTGCATGCAATTCTGGTCTCCTTCCTGTTGGAAAGATGTGAAACTTGAACGGGTTCAGAAAAGATTTACAAGAATGTTGCCAGGGTTGGAGGATCTGAGCTATAGGGAGAGGCTGAACAGCTGTTTTCCCTGGAACGCCGGAGACTGAGGGGTGACCTAATAGAGGTTTCCAAAATTATGAGGGGTATGGCTAGGGTAAATAGGCAAAGTCTTTTCCCTGGGGTGGGAGAGTCCAGAACTAGAGGGCATAGGTTTAGGATGAGAGAGAAAGATATAAAAGAGACCTCAGGGGCAACGTTTCCATGCAGAGGGTGGTACATGTATCGAATGAGCTGCCAGAGGAAGTGGAGGAGGCTGGTACAATTGCAACATTTAAGAGACATTTGAATGGGTATATGAATAGGAAGGGTTTGGAGGGATATGGCGGGTAGGACTAGATTGGGTTGGGATATCTGGTCCTCATGGACAGGTTGGATCGAATGGTCTGTTTCCATGCTGTACATCTCTATGACTCTACAAAGCTTTGTCTCGTGCCCACAGACTCAATGCTTGGCCTTTTAGCCAAGTGTGGAATGTTTCATGCTCTGTCGCTGTTCCTCATAGGGTCATAGAATCCCTACAGTGTGGAAGCAAGCTACTTAGCCAATCGAGTCGATACCACCTCTCTGAAAAGTATCCCAGAACCATTCCCATTCTCTAGCGTGGTAGTTCCCATGGCTAACCTGCACATCCTTGGACACTATGGGCAATTTAAGATAACTAACCCACCTAATCTGCACATCTTTGGACTGGGGAAGGTAACCAACCGGATGAAACCCACGCAGGCATGAGGAGAATATGGAAACTCCACACAGACTGTTGCCTGTGAGTGGAATCAAACCCAGGTCCCTAATGCTGTTAGACAACACTGAGCCACCGTGCCACCCCAATTCATATTCACTTTCATTCATCACACCAAAAACATTCAACTCCCTATCAAACTTGACAATGCAAGTTTACTGAAATAGTGCAAGTGAAATTCAGACATCAAAAATGGTTCAGAGCTCTCACTCATGATATTGGATGGGCATTCCAATTTCTCAAACTCCCACTTGCTTGAATGATTGTGAGATGGGTATTACTTACATCTGAGTTTTACATGATATTTTCTAATTAAACCACTTGGAAACAGCCTTCAAAGGTACTTTCTTTTCAAATTTCATATGCAGTTTAACACACTATATGGAGATTTTTGGCAACTGTTTTGCGTGGACAACAACTTGAGGGAAATGATTTGACAAAGCAGCCCTGACTGAATGCAATCTCAAGACCATCAATTAAAGGATGGTCTAAAGATGGAACTTGGTGATGTTAGAAGTTCCATGTGGGTCGTCAAAGACTTCATGTTGTTTTGATAATGCATCACTAATATCATATCTTGGGTACAGTAAGAAGTTAAAGAGAGATACTCTTTCCCAGAAATGAGACCTAATACTGCAGCAAAGAAGGACTGGCTAAGATGGGCAAAGAAATCTACAGATCATGCATTCTACCACCACTCCTGGATTTATCCAGGAAATACTTCAGTGATCTCACCAGGTCAGGAAATGAGACAACATTTGCACATTGACCTACGTCCTGTTATGCATATCATTTCCAGTCAGCATGTATTGTCAAGGGCGGAGGTGGGTACTGCAGATGCTGGAGATTAGAATCAAGATTAGAGTGGCGCTGAAAAAGCACAGCAGGTCAAGCAGCATCCTAGGAGCAGGTAAACCGATGTTTCAGGCAAAAGCCCTTCATCAGTATGTACCGTCAAGCCTTTTTCATCATATAACTCCTCAGATCCACTTATTTTGCAAGTGCACCCATCTTTCTCTCCAAATGCACTGTATCCACCAGCTGAACACAAGTCACTACAGTTGCTCATGAGTCTGTTCCTTGCTCCTTATTATTTACTTGCAGGATGCGGGAATCACTGGCTGGAACAGCCCTCAGTGACAATCCCTAGTTCTCCAGAAGGCAGTTAAGAGCCAACCAACATTGCCCATGAGTTTGGAGTCGCATGTGGGCCAGGTGAACATTAGTGAACTAAACGAGATTCTACGACAATTAGCAGGGTTGCGATTGGCTAGTTTTTTTTAAAATTCCAAATATTTTGTTGAAGGCAAGCTTCAGCATCTGCAATGGTGGGATGTGAACCCATTTTCCAGAGCACTGACCTGGGGTTCTGTATTACTAGTCCAGTGACATTACCACAATGCCCCCACCTCCTCTGAAAGAGGTTGAGTCTCTGCTTATAAACCCTATGTGAACCATCTTTATAAAGCTGGGTTGATGCAACCTCAACCTAATGTTGAGATAGACAAATTCTCAAACTACAGGGAGTCAAAGTTGATATGGAACAAGCAGGATTGGGCAAGATCAGATCACTCACCAGCCATGCGTCAAGCAGGCTCAACACCGTATGGTCTATTCTCAATCTGCTTGCATGCATTCTTACTTCCTTTTGCAAGACGCAAGGTTGATGCATATTAATCCATCTTCAGGGAGGGGTATTGAGTCAGATGATGCATCGCGGTCTCTTTCTGAGTTCTGCAGCATCAAAGAAGCTAGTTTTCAATTCATTCCCAAGTAATGTCATGAAATGGCTGAGGTTTCACTAGATACTGTAAATGTTATGCACTCTGACAACACTTAGGCAAGACTCCTGAAGACTCGTGCTCCAGTATTGGCCTTGCTCCGAGCCAAGCTGTTACTGGACAATATCACACTGAAATCTACTTGGCTACGTGCACAATTGCTCAGGTATGTCCTCTGCACAAAAGATGGGCAAGTTCAACCTATCCAATTATCATTCCACCATCACACCTATCCTTGATCATCACAACAGAATCATTGACACTTTTATTAAGCAACCCTTGTTTATCTTCAGTTGCTTCATCAACTACCTTCCCACTAACATAAGGCCAGAAGTGGGCATGTTCACTGACAATTCTACAATGCTCAGCACTAATCACTGCTCCTCAGATACAGAAAAAGTTTGTGTTCATATGCAGTAAGATCTGGATAACATCCAGGATTGATTGGCAGATAACATTCACACCAAAGGTGCCAGGCAATGATCATCTCTAATATGAAAAATATCCTTGATTTTCAATGGCATTATCATGACTGAGTTCCCTACAATCAACATTCTGGGGGTTACCATTGACCAGAAATTGAATTGGACTAGCCACATAAATACTGTGACTAAAGGAGCAGGTCAAATTTTAGAAATTCTGCAGTGATGAATTTACCTCATCCTTCCCCAAAGCCTGTCCACCATCAACAAGACACAAATCAAGAGTGTGATGCAATACACTCGACTTGCCTGGATGAGTGTAGCTGTAATGACAGTTAGGAAACTCAACACTGTCCAGGATACAGCTGCCCACTTGATTGAGAAAACTATCCTGCCCTTTTCACATTCATTCCCCTCACCCTTGATATATGGTAGGAGCAGAGAGTACCATTTACAAGACATGCTGCAGTCCCTCACCAAGGCTCCTCCACCAACACTTCCCAAACCTGTAACTGCCAACATCTAGAAGTACAAGGGTAGCTGATGGAAGGCAACACGACCATGTGCAAGTTTCATTCCAAGCCACACAAAATCCCCTCTTGGAACTGTATCACCTTTTGTTCACTGTCACAGAGTAAGCTTCTGAAACTCCACTCCACTTGTGTATGTACCTACACCCTAAACACTGCAGCAGTTCAAGAAGGCAGCTCACCACCACCTTCTCAAGGGCAATTAGGGATGAGCAATAAATGTTGGCCCAGCTACTGTTGCCTTAATTCAATGAATGAATAAAAACCAAAATAGGGTGCTATAATATTCCATATTGTTCAGATCATTTCAAGGTTTAATAGGTATAATCTTTGATTCTTTCCCCAAAAATGAGTTGACAGAATCACTTTTCCAGTTCAGAAGGAGGCTGTTCAGCCCATTGTGTCTGTATCAGCTCTCTGAATTTCCACTGTAACATTAATGGAAAGGTGGCCTTGGAGTGGTGTGTGAGTATGTGAGTGGTGGGGGTGGGAGGAGAGAATATTGTGGGTTGGATAGTGATAGATAAAGAATAAAATATATTGAATAAAGATAGTGGGTTGGATTCAGCAATGACATCTTGATAAATCATTGTATTTTTATCCAACCGCTGAGCCATCATTCTGTTTTTACCAATTATACCTCATAGCTTTCCTCAGATACTTTTATGTTTCAGCACATTGTATTGTAAAGGGCTAATGTGGATATCACCGGGGAGTGATTGGGAAGTGATGTAAGATCATCTGACTACTAGGAGATGGTTTCTCGAACAGCTTTGTGGTAGATATGTAGTCTTGTCCATTAATTGTCAGTATCTCCTCAGATGCTGCCTCACCTGCTGTGCTTTTCCAGCACCACACTTTTCGACTCTGATCTCCAACATCTTCAGTACTCACTTTATCCCAGTATTTCATCAAGGTAATGTTCAATGATATCAAAGGGCTCAGACAATCTTTGCTGAGCACTCTCTCAAGACAAACCTTCACTTTCCATGGCTCAGACAAGATGGGTACAGTCAGAAACTCACCCACATCCTTCTCCATGCATCATGCCGCCTCTTCACTTTGTCTTGTGAATCCGACATCATCACATAACAGCACACACTCATCTTTCTCCTCCATGCATGTCCTCACCTTCCAAAATATCTATCCACTGCTGCGACTCACCGACTGATGCATCTTTCCAATAGTCACCCTCACTGAATGCATTAGATCCTTTGGGCAATTATGTGAACTTCAGTTACTCACAGTTCTGACAATGAATTGCTCACCTCTCTCCAGTGATACTGCCTTTTGCTTCCATTTTGGATTTCCAGCATCCATGATACTTCTTTCCTGCTACATTCATGTGCCTATTCCATCAGCCCGTGTAGAAGAGAACACAAAATGCAAAGAACTGGAAGACAGTTGGAGATAGCTCACCATAAGTTATCCACATTGCAAAACAGAGGAAGAAATCATGCAGATAAGTGGCAGACATATATCCTGCTCTCTCAGGGATGGTGAGACTGGGAAAATATAATTGTGTGGTGATAGGATTTAGCATTATTCCGATGTAAGTACTGACATTCTTCCATCAGTGCCTGAATTCAGAACAGCCTACAAATAGTGGTTTTCAAATCTCTGACTTGATTAAGAGAAAGTGAGGACTGCAGATGTTGGGGATCAAATTCGAGAATGTGGGGCTAGAAAAGTAGTAGGCCAGGCAGCATCCTGCTCCTCAGGTGCTGCTTGATCTGACTTTATTAGGACAAACCCTTACTTGTGTTTTATTTTAATCTCCCATAGACTCATACAATATGGAAGAGGCTTTTTGGCTTTTCAAGTCTGCATCACTGTGACCTGCAATGGTCCCACTCTCGCTCGCTAAGTCCATAGTCTTGAATGTCATGGCACTTTAAGTGCTCAACAAAGATCCCTGATGGATTGAGAGATTTTGAATACGTTTCTTCATAATTCCTTGTGGAGTGTGCACCAACACAAAGCATACGGCCATGCACATGTACAAATATCGGCACTTGAATGGATCTAGTTAGCGAGTTAGTTAGGATTTCATCTGGTGATTCACAAGTCAGCAGTGAGAGCATGCAATCTCTAGTAGCAGGAATAAATGTGGAGAGTCTGCATTGATTTGTATTCTCTCTAAAGGCACAGATGCTGTACCCTTGAGGTGAGAATGGTTGAGGTAGAGCTGATGTGCCATTCATGCTGTCATCATTGTGGAGAAGCTGCTGGCAGAGGTCATTGTGAGAATGCCTGCTTGTGGGAGAGTGGCCACAATTTTTGGAGCTTCAGACCCCAAGTGGGTCCTTGCAGGGCCACTGCTGTGCAAGAGACATCTGTTGATGGAAACAGGGTGAATGATATCTCATCTCTTCACAAGCCACACTGCAATAGAGTCAGGGGAGTGATGTGGTACTCACCCAGGTGAGAGTTGATGGGAAAATGTGTTATGGTGATAGAAACTACAATCAAACTGCTGTCACATCTAACTATTGCTCATTGCCCCCTCCTCAGCCAGTACCCCATATACTGCAGCTTCAGCTCCCCACACCCAGGAAGGCGGCTGGAGCACCCCTCAGAAAATCTGAAACCCTCGAGGTCACAGACCAAAAAGCATCTCAGCCAGCGGAGCTGGAACAGAGCTTTACCTTTACCTCGGCTGAAGCCACAGAGGCTGTACAGTGAAGCAACTGTCTGGAACATTAAATTAAAGCAATTTTAATTCACCAAGTGTCAGCTTTGACAAAATGATATGTTGTTAAGTTTCTTTTATTTATTATGCCATATAAAATTTATTGATTAGCTCCACTCCCATGTCTAGACCATTATTGCATCACGAGTGCCAACTCACTGTTTCACTTGCTTCGTGATAAATGTCAGCATATAACCAGAGCTAGTTAGCAGATGAGTGGCCGTAAGGATTGCTTTGTGCAAAGGGAGTAGGCAGGGTGACGGTGGAGGCAGTTTGACAGCAAGTGTAGTGTTGATGGTCAGCGCAGGCCAGGGGATTTCATTTGTATTTTTTCATCTGCGAGTCCTCACGAGCTGAACTTTTGACCTTTCAAGGCATGCCTGGCATCCTGGGTTGCAATGTAGACTAGCGGCCTGGCAATACTGCAAGCCATCATTATCCTTCTCCTTTGCTTCTGCAATAGCCTCATCAAAAGCTGCATAATGTGGCTCTTATTAGTCGTTCAGAATCCTTTCTGTTGTGCAGGAAACAGTGCGTGAAGGTAATGCTACAGTTAACATAGCCACAGGCAATGTCTGGCCGTCATAACCTGCACAGAAGTGGTCTTCTCAAATGTAGAGGCCAATGGCTGCAACCAACAGTCATATCAACCTGAGCTGTGCTGCTTTTCAGATCGTTCAAGGAAGTTAATTCTTTCTCTATCAATCCTTGCACTTGGATGGTACTTCACGTTATTTTGGCCCTTCCGTCGTTCCCCTCTCTGCTCTATTCCACACCCCTCTGTCATTCCCCTCTCTGCTGTATTCCACACCCCTCTGTCGTTCCCCTCTCTGCTGTACTCCACACCCCTCTGTCGCTCCCCTCTCGGTTGTATCCCACACCCCTCTGTCGCTCCCCTCTCTGCTGTATTCCACACCCCTCTGTCGTTCCCCTCTCTGCTGTATTCCACACCCCTCTGTCGTTCCCCTCTCTGCTGTATTCCACACCCCTCTGTCGTTCCCCTCTCTGCTGTATTCCACACCCTTCTGTTCGTTGCTCTCTCTGCTGTACTCCATGCCTCTCTGCTGTTCCCTCTACACTGTATTCCACATCCCGCTGTTGTTTCCCTCTCCACTGTACTGCATACCCCTCTGCTGATCCCCTCTCTACTGTACTCCACACTCCTCTGCTACTCACCCTCTCCATTCTATTCCATCCTTTCTTTATTCCTGTAACTCTCCTGTTTGTCCTCTTTTCTTGTTACATCTTTCCTTCTTTCATCTTCCTGTTGTTTTGCTCTCTGCTGTTCACCATTCTCACGGTTCTTCAGGTCAGTGTGATACCCTCCTCCAGGTGAATCAAGTCACTGTCCCTGATGTTGTTTCGATAAATGGTCGCGAATATCAGTCCAGGATCTTGGACTCAGTTAGTTAGCTGCTCGGAGCAGCCAGGGTCAGAATTCTGTCCCATGCAGCCAAGCACCCGTCCTGATTCTGTCAGTCCTATCACGAGCCCTGTTGCAGCAGAATGAGAGAGGGGTAGATATTTAGGGGATGTAAGTGGGTGCCGCAGCCTTTATTGGGCTGCAGTCGGGAGGAGCCCTGAGTGAGTGTACAGGCAGTGCAAAATTAGTGGCCTCGGGGGTTGGGGTGAGTGACAGTGAATAAAGCAAAATGTTGCAGGTAATAGTGAGATTGGTTAGAGTGTGTGCCTTGGAGGGAGGCTGGGACAGCCGCAGAGACAGAGCAAGGATGAGAATCAGAGAGAAAGTAGTTATACTTGCACTGGCGGAGCAGAGATGCTCATTAACCTTCTTCCTACATTGCTCGGCATTCTTCCACACCGCTAAGATTGCACTGGTCTTGCTGTCGGCCTTACCATAGCCGCGGGAAGAGGATTTCCCATTTCCCCGGTCCAGCAGGGTGTCCAGCTCCGATCCCTACAAAGCAGGTTGCCAATTGACCTTGTATGCCATATCCAGGGCAAATATTAAGAACCCACCATGGGCGGCACGGTGGCACAGTGGTTAGCACTGCTGCCTCACAGCGCCTGTAGACCCGGGTTCAATTCCCGACTCAGGCGACTGACTGTGTGGAGTTTGCACGTTCTCCCCGTGTCTGCGTGGGTTTCCTCCGGGTGCTCCGGTTTCCTCCCACAGTCCAAAGATGTGTGGGTCAGGTGAATTGGCCATGCTAAATTGCCTGTAGTGTTAGGTAAGGGGTAAATGTAGGGGTATGGGTGGGTTGCGCTTCGGTGGGTCGGTGTGGACTTGTTGGGCCGAAGGGCCTGTTTCCACACTGTAAGTCTAATCTAATCATGCAGGACAGCTGTGGATTGACAGTACTTGTCCAGGTGTACCATTGGATTTTGAAGCTCTCTGCCAGCGAACTGGACAATTCCAGGATATCACAGCATTGGCAACTTATTCCAGGAATGATGCATGGAATCAGATGAGAAGGATGTTACAGGGGTGGGATAGGTTGTTAATGAGGCAAAAGTGAGGATTGGAGATTAGAGTCGAGAGTGTTGTGCTGGAAAAGCACAGCAGGTCAGGCAGCATCTGAGGAGCAGGAAAAATCGACATTTCAGGCAAAAACCCTTCATCCAGCACCACACTCTCAACCAGGTAGTTAATGAGCCCAGTCTGGTTAAAAAAAAAGCGGGTAAAACCTCATCACAAAATTGCCTGCAAATAACTAGACAAAACCTTGCAATTTCTCAAAAAACAGACTCAGTTACATTTTCTATTCTAACAGGAGGAATTTTAGGAGTGCTGATGGAACTGTAGTTGTAATTAGCAATGATGACTTCGTAAATCGAGGTGTGCAATGAGATGGACCGTTGCCTTTCAAACTTTCAAAATAAAATGCAAACAAAGAGCTTACAGGTATTTATGTGTCCCTGGATTGCTGACATCTGTCAACTGAAGTACATGAAGTCATCAGCTTTCTTGACTATTTCATTACTAAGTGTCAAACCTTTGATGCATGAGGCATATGTTTAACTTTCTCTACGTTTAATGCCAGCCCATTCTTGATGGTGGTGTCAGCAAGCTTTATGAGTTGTTTTTGTACTCCATCTGGACGATTTTTAAGGAAAGCAACATCATCAAAGATGAGGACATTCAAAATGTTTGCAAAACTTTTTTTTTCCCTTTGGCTCAGAAATTAATCAGAGTCAAATAACTTTCTGCCTTATACAACGGATGGAAGAAGAGAATGAGAACATCGTTGTGAAGAACGTTACATTCTTGAATAGTGCAGAGTTCTGATTGCGCAAAGCAATTTCTGGAGATCACTGTGACTGCTCTTTTAACGAGAAACAATCTGTCCTCAGAAATTAGATCATAAACCTTTGGAAAAGAGAAAGGTAATAAAATGAGATGTTGACCAGTTGCTTTCTTAGTCACTTAAAGTGACATATGAATGAGTTTGGGAGAGTCTCTCTCGACTTGATATCCTGCCTATTTTTTTTAATCCCTATAGAGACATTTTATATTTGGATCATGTTCTTCTAAGAAGAACTCCTTTGTGGGCATCTGCAATGACATACTTGCTCTTTAGTAATGGAGCAATAGCTTATATTTCAGTCATTCAAAGAGATGCATCAACCTGCAAAGTAAATTCTTAGACATTTTTGCAACATTTCACCAAAGCCAGTTCTAAAATTTATTCACGGAAAGTGAGCATTGCTGGTTGGCCAGCATTCATTGCCCGTCACCAGATGCCCTTGAGACGGCAGTGGTGAGCTGTCTTCTTGAACTGCTGCGGTCCACATGCTGTGGGTTAACTTCCCATGTCATTAGGGAGAGGTTTCCAGAATTATAATCCAGCGACACAAAGGAATGGCGATATATTTCCAAGCCAGGACAGTGATTGACTTAGAGGGGAATTTCAAAGTAATGCTGTTCCCACACTCACTGAATCCCCCCACCCCTTGCTCAATGTTAGCTTCCTGGGTTACGTTGATTATGTCTTTAGAAACTGATTTTTAAATGTTTCTTTTTAGCATTCAACCAGATACAACAGACATGCTCTGTGTTTGCTGACAATTGATAGAAGTCATTCAATTCAAATATTCAAAATACAAATATTAGAAATTAATATAATAGAAAATAAAAGAATGATGCAAGAATGCTATTACTTTCATCGGATGTAAAGGAATTAAAGTTCCTAATTAACATTAATATTCCCAATGATAGTGTTTTGGAATATCCATTGATATTCTGAAAAATAATACCATTCTTGATTTCTTTTCACAATTTCACTCAGTCAAAAATAATTTGCAACAAAGACCAACAGTGGCGTCAATGCTTCGGGTGAGTGAGAGTGAATGAGGCAAGGAGCTGCAGGTAATAGTGAGATTGGTTAGAGAACAAGCCTTGGAATGTTGCTGGTTGTCTGAGTGTATGGCTACTAGAGATAGCTGGTCGTGTCGTTTTGTGGCTAGCTGATGTTCATGGATGCGGATTGTTAGCTGTCTTCCTGTTTGTCCTATATAGTGTTTTGTGCAGTCCTTGCATGGTATTTTGTAAACTACGTTAGTTTGGCTCATGCTGGGTATTGGGTTCTTTGTTCTAGTGAGTTGTTGTCTGAGCGTCTCTAGTAGCCATACACTCAGACAACCAGCAACATGAATTTGACTGGGAAAACACCACTATCATAGGACAAGCCAGACAGAGAACAGCCAGAGAATTCCTAGAAGCATGGCATTCATCCCCAAACTCCATCAACAGACACATTGACCTGGACACCATATACAAACCACTACAGCTGAAACTGACACCCGGAAACGGCAAGAACATCCATCAACAGACACATCGACCTGGACCCCACATACAAATCACTGCAGCTGAAACTGACACCCGGAAGCGGCAAGAACAAACCAATATAAATACCGGAAGAAACATCAAAGCAGCGCTTCACACGAGGCTCCAACAGCACTGATGATGTTCCCTAGCCAGGGAACGAAATGTTTGCAGCAAAAACTTCCAGCTCGGCGAGCAGAACCACAACAACGGATACCCGAGCTACAAATCTTCAATCAGATTTTGAAAATGGGTTAGCTATACTATCCATGTCATGATACAGCCAGGGTAAAAGACCTGGAAAGAGGTAATCTGGCTTTAATATGATTGAACTCCATACTGAGTCCAGAAGGCTGAAGGATCCCCAAGTGAAAAAGAAGGTGCTGCTCTTCCAACCGGTGTTGATTAGCACTGGAGCACTGCAGCAAGCCCAGAGGAGAACATTTGTCATGGGAATATGGTGGTGTAATGAAGTGGCAGGTACCTGGACTTTTTTTGCGGACAGAATGGAGGTGCTCCACAAAGCGGTCACCCAATCTGCATTTCGTCTCCCCTTTGAAGAAGACACCACATTGTGGACTGCAAAATACAGTAGATTTAGATTATGTGAGGTGGAGGTAAATCATTGTTTGACTGGGAAGATCCGTCTGCTGCCTTAGGTAGTGAGGAGGGAGGAAGTGTACAGGTAAACACAACTTTAACATGGGCACTAAATACATTCACCTTACTCCAGACCTCAAATCATCAATAATTAACATCACAAGGAATCTGCAAATATCAGAGAGGTGTTTTAAACATCAGGTTCTCAAAGATAATTTACATTATTTCATGATGACTGTACAATTCATACAATGCACTGGCAAAAATATTTCGTAAACAGTTGCTTTTTAACGTGAAACTTGATAGATTGGAAAATGACTTGACTTGCACATCTTGCATGGTATTGAACATTTTTAGTTGAGGAACTTGAATCAGGCATTGTTGAGTATGGAACCACATTTATTTGAGTGTTCCAGCTGATCCCAATTGAAATGTTTCAACACAATCCTATACTCTGGTTTTGCTTAATATTGACTACCTGATGCTGAGTTTAGCCTTTTCAGAATCACCATATCAGCACTGGTTTTCTAACCTTAACTTTCTGCTTGGCATCAAGGTTCCAAGAGCCTACTGTTGCGACGGCTTTGGTCCAGAGGACCAATATGTGAAGCACTGGCGTGCAGGTGTCTGTTCAGAACAGCTCTGTAATGTCAATTCTCATCCAGGCGATGTTTTCTGGCATCGATGGCTGAAACAAAGTGATACGGAATTGGGTTTCTGCAAGGACTCTCTCAATCACCCACAGTAGCTCTATTGTTAAATCCATGGACACCCTGGAGAAAGTATTTAATGCCTTTCTTTTTTTCATCCAAGATTTCTGCAAATCCTCCTCCAAATGAACTTCCAGATGATAAGGATAACTATCACCTTTCTATATAAATAATGACAGCATGAAAAAATCATGACAGAGATAATTTTAATGTATCAACAAGACAAAAATAGGGAAATGAATGTATTTAATTTTTCTCAACATGATTCTTTTTCTCACAATTATCATTTCAACTAATGGACCCAGCACCTATCATCATTTTAAATGTTTTATCATTTATTGCATGTTTTCTTACTTGTGGATGTTTATGAGATGGGGGCTGGCTACCAGTGGGGGTGTTTAAATTTGATTTTTGTTTGTTATTCCACCTCTCTGAACTATGATTTGTTTTTTAAAAAATGGCTGTTCATTTATCATTTGGCCACACCTGAAATGTTATCCGAAGAGAAAGTGCGGACTGCAGATGTCGTAGATCAGAGTCAGAAAGTGTGGCACTGGAAAAGCACAGTCGGTCACGTAGCATCCAAGGAGCAGGAGAATCAACGTTTTGAGCTTAAGCTCTTCATAAGCATTCCTGATGAAGACTTTATGCTCAAAACGTCAATTCTTCTGCTCCCCGGCAACTGCCTGACCAGCTGTGCTTTTCCAGTGCCACACCTTTTGACTCTGAAATATTCTCCTGTCAGTTCTCTCCATGGATGCCAAATGACTGCTAAGTGATTACACAATTTTCTACTTTTTCATCAGATTTTCAGAAACTACAATAACGTTTTTTTAAAAACTTAGTCATAGTATCATAGAGATGTACAGCATGGAAACAGATCCTTTGGTCCAACCCGTCCATGCCGACCAGATATCCCAACCCAATCTAGTCCCATCTGCCAGCACCTGGCCCATATCCCTCCAAACCCTTTCTATTCATATACCCATCCAAATGCCTCTTAAATGTTGCAATTGTAGCAGCCTCCACCACATCCTCTGGCAGCTCATTCCATACAAAAGTTGCCCCTTAGGTCTCTTTTATATCTTACCCCTCTCACCCTAAACCTATGCCCTCTAGTTCTGGACTCCCCACCCCAGGGAAAAGACTTTGCCTATTTATCCTATCCATACCCTTCATGATTTTATAAACCTCTATAAGGTCACCCCTCAGCCTCCGACGCTCCAGGGAAAATAGCCCCCGCCTGTTCTGTAGCTCAAATCCTCCAACACTGGCAACATCCTTTATTGTGATTTCTTTTAGAAGGATAAGCTAGCAGTGATGTGTTATCAGAATTCCTAATGCTAGACAAAAATAAAGATGACAAAATCAACCTTGTCCTCCAAACTGCAATATTCATTTCCTACCTGCAGTTCCTGGGGAATGAATATCTGGTTCATACTTTAGTGGGGCATTCTGAATTTTTAGAAAATAAAACAAATTAAAGTTTTATTCACAGAGAAGGCAAAGTGCAATTTTGTATTGTTTTCCTGGAGTGATATTTTGATAATTCATGTAATTACATTTTAATTCCCAATGTGATGTTTAGTAGAGATTAGAAATATACCAGAGTGGCAGGCCAAAACAGATCAACTTGTCTATTAAGCCTTCCCTAGACTCGTGATAACTGAGTATCATGTCTCCAAACAGGTGATATCAGAATGAAAAAGAATCGATGTCAGTCTTCTGTGAACTATCCTTACATACTGAATGTTAACTTGCTTACATAGCAATCACAGCCTGGGAGTCTGGATCATTCCATTGCCAACAAGAAAGTCCAAATCTGATGGAAAGTAGAACTTGCTACATTGTAACAGATGTCATAATGCAAAACCCCAATGCTGATAAAGTATTATAATGGTAGTTCAATTATGAATCGTTATTAACATTCACGACACACTGCAACTAATTCATAAATCAACATTGAGAATTCAAACAAGAAGAGTTGCTAGTGGATGTTTTCTCTGCAGTTGTCTTCAGCTGTCTGACTGAACCCATTGAAGTGTGCAAGGCCAGAACGTTGGGGAGATCGCGACAGCAGGAGTTCATAATTAGAGGAAGTAGACAGGAATTTTCTATCAGTAAGTATTAATTGTGTGAGGGGAATTGGGATTTGATTTGAATGGAATTTCAGTTCAAATTAGAACATTAGCAACATTGGAGTTAGACGCACCAAAGAGATGGTAGTGCGGCAAGCCCTCATATTCATGCAGTGGAACATATAAGCAATGATAGATCCTCAGTTCATGAAGGACCAACATATTGCCACTAACTGCTGACAAGTTTAGTCTCTGGAGCCAAGGTTTTTGCATTGCATTTTCCAGAGTGGGGTCATCAGAACGGTAGTGCTAAATAGTTCAAAACAGCAGGATACTGGAGACTAAAACAAAACAGGAAACCATCTACAGGACCAACTGAGGAAAGCAAGACCAGAGAGTTCATGAATTACTACAATGAACAAATATATATGGTTTGGAGATGCTGGTGTTGGACTGGGGCGTACAAAGTTAAAAATCACACAACACCAGGTTATAGTCCAACAGGTTTATTTGGAAGCACTAGCTTTTGAAGCGCTGGTCCTTCATCAGGTGGTGCTAGTGCATCCAAATATACCTGTTGAATTATAAACTGGTGTTGCGTGAATTTTAAATAAATACATAGGGGCAGCACAGTGGTTCAGTGGTTAGCAATGCTGCCTCACAGCGCTAGGGACTCGGGTTTGATTCTCACCACAGGTAACTGTCTGTGTGGAGCTTGCATGTTCTCCCCATGTCTGCATGGCTTTCCTCCGGGTGCTCCGGTTTCCTCCCACAGTCCAAAGATGTGCAGGTCAGGTGAATTGGCCATGCTAAATTGCCCATTGTGTTAGGTGCATTAGTCAGGCGTAAATATAGGGTAGGGGAATGGGTCTGGGTGGGTTACTCTTCAGAGGGTCAGTGTGGACATGTTGGGCTGAAGGGCCTGTTTCCACTCTCCTGCCAAATGCACGTCATGTTCCAAGGTGGAGGGCAAGAGGATGGTGGACCAGATTTTATAAGTGATATCTAATATAGAAGCCAATGCAGGAACTGTTCACAACTGCAGATGATCTATCCAAACTGTCCCACTAATCAGACGGCTAGCAATTAGGAAGCCTTGGTGAGACAGCTGAGATTACAAGCGGACAAAAAAGTACACTTTCATGTTGTGATGCCTTCATAGGCTGGATGTTTCTTTTTTAAATGTACCAGTCTCGGGCAGATGGGCCTCAGTAAAGAAAAGCCATGTACTCTCCAGCAGCAGTGTCAGAATCAGGGGGCAGCCAATGCTACTAGGGGGTGCCTCCTCCTTGGGAAGAAGGAATCCTCCTTGTCAGCAATTCACCTCCCTTTAGTTGATGGCTTCCCATGTATGATGGGAGGGTAAAGTGCAGGCGGGTGTGTTCACTGTATTGATTGGCCACTCACCTCCAGTGTATGAGCAGCCACAACACTACAATTTCCATCTCTCAATATCCTGTACCAATGTGAAAATGTCAACATTTTTCTTGTTGCCTTCCCCTGCCTTTTCACCAGCCCTCTTACTGTCCCGTATGTCTCCAGAGGACTGGAAAAATCCTACCTATACTATTGAGATGGACAATAATAGGATTCAGGAGGATGTTGACACCTAATAATGAACCCATTGAGCAAGAGACTCGCCAGGTTGTTGGGATTTAAGTAGACTATAAAATAAAAGGTGTGGTAATATTGAGATACTCTGCAAACAGAAGAGAAAGTAATCTTTCATGGGTAACATCCAAGAGCCATAAATTCTTTGATGTATCTCTGGTAATAGGATGAACATTATCATGGAATACACTGAAAAGGGAGTTTGGGAAAGGGAAGGAGAACAATCAGAAGTTGTAGTTCATGATGAAATCAGTAACATACCTAAAAGCCTGTTCAACATAGAGTCATACAGCACAGAAACAAACTTTTCAATCCAACCAGTCCATGCCAAACACAATCCCAAACTAAACAAGTCCCACTTCCCTGGTCCTGGCCCATATCCCTCCAAACCTTTCCTATTCATGTATCTATCCAAATGTCTTTTAAAAATTGTGATTGTAATCCATCACTTTCTCAGGAAGTTCATTCCACATGAAAACAACCCTCCCTTTATAAAAAAAGCCTCTTATGGATTTTATAAATCTCTCTCCTCTCACCTTAAAAATGTGCCCGTAGCCATGAAAAACCCCAACCTAGGGAAAGGACAACCACCATTAACCCTATCTATATCTTTCATTATTTTATAAACTTCTATCAGACCTCTCAACCTCCTATACTCCAGTGAAAAATGTCCCAGCCTTTCTTTATAACTCAAACCTTTCACACACAGCAACATCTGATAAGTTTCTTTAGAACTTTCTCCAGCTTAATAATATCCTTCCTATTACTGGGCAACCAGAAATGGACACAGTATTCTGGAAGATGCCTCACCAATGTCTTGTACAAACTCAACAGCCCCTATGCTCAAAGGACTGAGCAATGAAAGCAAGCGTGCTGAGCGCCCTTTTATCCACCCTGTCTATGTGTAGCGCACACTTCAAAGAATTATGTACCTGCGCCCATAGGTCCCTCTGCAACACTACAAAAGGCCTTACCGTTAATTGTATAAGCCCGAGGAGAAAGTGAGTCAAGTATCAGCAGGGAAATATTTGGAGGTCATGATCATAGCATCACAAAGTTTACATTGACTATGGAAAAACACAAGGAACAATCCAGAGTGAGTGCAATCAACTTCAGATGCTGGAGACTCAGAGTTGATAAAGCGTGGCACTGGGAAAAGGACAACAGGTCAGTCCTGAAGAAGGGGTTTTGCCCAAAGTGTCAACTGTTTTGCTATAATGATGATGCCTGCCTTGCTGTGCTTTTCCAGCACCGTGCTTTATCAACTAATTGTATAAGCCCTACTCTTGATTGTTCTACCAATATCCTGACTGAACTCCATCTGCCATTTTTCCCCATAGGCTCATTTGATCAAGATCAAGTAAGTCAAAGCCATTGAAAAAACAAAGGATTGAAAAAACAAAAGCTTGATTCATCGATGCTGGAGAGGAACTTTATAATGGTCCCATGTGTCACAGAAGGAAAAGGTGCCCATTCTTGGGGCATAGGTTGCAAGTTGTAAAGTGTGACCGCACCCAAAACAAAAGAAAATTATGTAGAAGTACTTATGAAAAGTCGTTCTGAGCGGTAAGGAAATGTTTAAACATATATGGTGGAGAGTGGGGAAAGTCTACCTCTGAGAGTAGAGAGAGAGGTAAGATTCTATGGGCTACTAATGCTTGAAGATAATATAGAGGAAGGTGTTTGTAGGGAAATTACAGAAACTACCAGAATTATAGAATAGTTATAATAGAGGCATTAGCGATTCTAATATAGGTTGGCATAACAAGGCAAAAGAGGGGCAAGAGTTTCCAGAGAATGTCCAGGAGTATTTTCAGCATCAGCGCATTTCCAATCTAATGAAGAATTGGATCTAGCTTTGGGGAATGAGGAGAATCAAGTGAGTCAAGTATCAGCAGGGAAATATTTGGAGGTCATGATCATTGCGTCACAAGGTTTACATTGACTATGGAAAAACACAAGGAACAATCAACTTCAGTGGGGTACGAGCAAATCTGACCCAAGTAAATTGGAATCAAAAATTAGTCAGCAACTGTTGTAATGGGATAATAGATTGCCTTTAAAACAGGAGTTAGTTACGGTACAGTCAAGCCACGTTCCTACTGAGGAATAAGGTTTGGCAAACACATCTAGACATCCCTGTATGGTGGCTGAGATACAGATGAAGCAGAAAAGTGTGTCCATCACAGATGTGTGCTGGGTCATACGATTGTGAACCAGGTTGTTTATTGCAGCTTCGGAGGGGAAGTGAAAAAAAGACAAGAGAAAATGAAAGGGAAGACGAGAAGTGTCCAGTTTAAAGGCAATCCACTTCTTCAGACATCAAAATAGTATGAACTTGGAAACAGGAAGGATGAGCAGTTTAGGATCCAAAAGGGGAATTTTCAATTAGTGGGGGGCATGACTGACATGAATATTCAGTTTCTACCTTTAGCTAGTTATCAAGCATCTAGCCAAGTTCTAACAAAAGGGATAGTAATTAAGACAGTAGATGAAAGAAAATAGAGCAGGTAAGAATGAGATGTGTAGAAGAATACTGAGGAAATGAATAGAAATGACTAGATTGTTTCGAGAAGTTTACTCTAAGGTCAGTAGGTAGTGACTTGTTGCATTGTATATCATTAAATTCCAAGCCTATATATGCTACAACTAAGCAGAACACCAGGAGAACTGCCCCATTTTTTTCTTGTGTCATCCAAAAGATGGCAGCTGTGAGAGTGTAGAATTTCATTGGTACGACACTGAAGTGTCAGCCTTTGATGTGTAACTCCCTGGAGTGGGACTTAACACCAATTTTCTGACTCAGATGAAACTGCTGTCAGTGAGCTAGTCTCACACTTTACTTTTCAAAGATGTAGTGCTCAAGATGTACAGTGATTGATGAAGTAATAAACTGCAATAACATGGCAGTATTTTAGTTTTATAAAATGGAAGATAAGGTGCAACCAGAAAGGAATATTGAGAAACCTTTGCAAAACATAGTTGAAGTACTATCTGCAGTTTTGAATACTCCATGAGTAAAGTAAGAAATCCATAATCAGCATGGAGCATGGATTCACCAGGATGATGCCAGGAATGGGAAAATGTCACTCCACAGGAGGGCTCTTGTCAAACAGACTATTTGCAGTTAAGCAGAAAATAAATAAAAGGAGATCCAATGGAGTCCTTTAAACATATAGATGATTTTGGTCAGATTGAATATGGAAAACATAATTGTGGAGAAATGGTCACAAGGATTTATCAAATAACTTGACTGAAAGACCGGTTTGGAGAAAAATGGCTTGGTTGCAGAGATGTTCCTTATGAAGCATGTAATATGACAGTTATATTCAAGAGAGAGTTGCATAGTAACTACTTGAGAAGGAGGCTAATTTCGGGATAGAGGGAGCATCTGAAATTTGAAGTGTTCTAGCAAAACATTGTGGTTAATTTAGGACTGAAAGCTACCAAAGCTGAACTGTTCTTTGAGACTAAGGTGTTTATATTAGTCTTGGTTCACTTTCAGGATGTGACTTGTGCTCCAGAACTAACTGTGCCCCTAGCCAACTATTGAAGTAAAACTACAATACTGGCATCTACTTAACAAAGTGGAAAATTACTCACATATGAACTGTCCATAAAAAGCAGAACAAATTTACTGCAGTCAGTTACTGTCCCACAAGTCTATTCTTAATCGTCAGCAAAATAATGGAAGGGCTATCAAATAGCACTAATTCAACAATAAACTGAACACTGAAGCTCTGTTTGGGTTTTTGCACAGCTACTTGGCTTCAAACATGGATAAAAGAATTTAATGCCAGATGTCAGGTGAAGTGAGACCAATTGTCCTTGATATCAAGGTGGTATTTGACTCACTGGGGCACCAAGGAGCCCAAGCAAAATTGAAGTAAATAGGAAGCAGAGAAAAACTCAAAACTGACTGAATTCATACCAAGTGCCAAAGAAGATGATTTCTTCGTTGTTTGGGGGCAATCATCTGAACTACAGGATATTTCACCACATTATGCTAGGCCCAATGATGCCATAAGATCACAAGTGGGATGTTTACTCATATTGCACAATGTCCAATATTACCTGAGACTCCTCAGAAAATGAAGAAGTTCATTGAAATAATATGCAAAGAGTGTGTTGCTGGAAAAGCACAGCAGGTCAGGCAGCATCCGAGGAGCAGGAAAATCGTCGTTTCGGGCCAGAGCCCTTCCTCAGATCCTGATGAAGGGCTCCGGCCCGAAACATTGATTTTCCTGCTCCTTGGATGCTGCCTGTCCTGCTGTGCTTTTCCAGCATCACACTCTCAACTCTGATTTCCAACATCTGCAGACCTCACTGTCTCCTAATATGTAGCCTTTCTGTGTTCACTGACAACATGGGCCGATAAGTGGTGGACAACGTGCGAATCACGCAAGTGTCAACCATCACCCCTGAATGTTCAGTTGCAGTTTCTGCGCTGAACTATCTACTATCAACATCCTGGTGGTCACCAATTACCAGAAATTTAACTGGACCTGCCATGTAAATGCTGTGAATACAACAGCAGGTCAGATGTAAGGAAGTTAGGGCGGCATGGTGGCACAGTGGTTAGCACTGCTGCCTCACAGCGCCTGAGACCCGGGTTCAATTCCCGACTCGGGCGACTGACTGTGTGGAGTTTGCACATTCTCTCCGTGTCTGCGTGGGTTTCCTCCGGGTGCTCCGGTTTCCTCCCACAGTCCAAAGATGTGCAGGTCAGGTGAATTAGCCATGCTAAATTGCCCGTAGTGTTAGGTTAAGGGGTAAATGTAGGGGTATGGGTGTGTTACGCTTCGTGGGTCGGTGTGGACTTGTTGGGCCGAAGGGCCTGTTTCCACACTGTAAGTAATCTAATCTTAAAAAAAAAGTCTGTAACAAATGACTCACTTGTTGATCCCCCAGGGCTTGTACAAGGCACAAGTGTTGTGTGTTTTGGAATAATCACTATCACCTGGATAAATGTAGTTCCAACAACACTCAAAGAGTACAACACCGTTCAGAACAAAACAACCTGCTTGATCAAAACTCTTCTACCATGTTGAACATTCATTCCCTCCATCACCAGCGTACTATCTCAGCAAAGCATACCAATGACAAGATGCACTGCCATGACTCAGCCAAGTCCTCAAAAGCACCTTCCAAACCTGTGGCCTCTTGCATCTGGAAGAAGAGATTCCCATCCCAGGAAATGCATGGGAACACCACCATCTGCAAACTCCCCTCTGATTTAGAACTAATTTGTGGTGCAGAAGGAAACCAACCCCCCTTTTCAGCCTTTACTTGCTATACTCACATTAACAGTCAGTCTCAATTTTTCATTCAGCAAATACATTTTCTTTCCTTCTTACTAGCAAGCTTTCAAAGAAGTGGTTGCATTGCAAAACTGCACAGGATTTTAAAATAGAAAGGAGACTTTGCAAGGCAGACAACAAAGATGGGGAGCAATCACACTGACAGTTCACTTTTATACTTAGCGTCTAAGTCAACCCCCAGTTTTTGGATGGGTTTTTTTAATGATTGTAAAGTCCATTTCGATGTGCTGATACTTAGTGCACATCACCATTCCTTCAAAAATATGACATTATTCCTGGCAGTGCTGTGTTAGCAGGTAGACTGCACTAGTTCGAGAAGGGGTTCAGTGCCATCTTAGGGAATGGATAACAAATGTTGACCTTGTCTATCTAGCTCACAGTCATGAACTTCCTTAAAGAAAAGTCATGGTTGCCAGGACTGGTACTAGTACCTGAAAAATAAAATCTGGAATAAAACCCTAATGTCAGTAATGCTGACCACAAGGCTATTATTGTTTTGATTCACAGGATAAGGGCATCGCGAGCTAGGTCACCATTTATTGCCAATCCCTAATTACTCAGAGGGCAGTTAAGAGGCAACTACATTCCTGGTCAGATGTAGGCCAGACCAGGCAAGGATGTCAGTTTTCTTCCCTCAAGGACATGAATGAACCAGATGGATTCTTCCCCAACATCAGCAATGGATTCATGGTCACCATTAAACCATGAATTTTAGATTTTTAATTGAATTCAAGTTCCACCATACGCTGTCGAGAGTGTGCTGTTGGGAAAGCACAGCAGGTCAGGCAGCATCCGAAGAGCAGGAGAATCGACATTTCAGGAATAAGACTTCATCAGGAATAAGGCTTGTGGGTCAGCGCTGAGAGATAAATATAAGGGGAATGGAGTGGGTAGCTCAGAAAGCGATAAGTGGATGAAGGTTAAAGAGAAGGTGGTAAGTCAGAGGGGGAAGTGATGGACAGGTCCAGATGGTAGTGCCAAATTGGAGACCTGGGACTGGGATAATGTAGGGTGAAGGGAAATGAAGAAGTGTTCTAATTCAGATTTATCTTGTGTGGTTGCAGGGTCCCAAGGCTGAATATGAGGCATTCTCCTTCAGGCGTCGGGTGGCAACGGCTTTGTGGTGGAGGCGGCCCAGGACCTGCATGTCTTTGAAAGACTGGGACAGGGAGTTGAACTGTTAAGCCACGGGGCAGTGGGGTTGTTGGGTGCGGGTGCCCCAGAGATGTTCTCTGAAACGATCCGCTAAGAAGGCCCCCTGTCTCTCCAATGTAGAGGATACCACATTGGGTGCAACGGATGCAGTAGATGACATTGGTAGAGGTACAGGTAAATTTCTGACAGATGTGAAAGGATCCCTTGGGGCCTTGGACAGAGGTGAGAGGAGTGTTGTGTGTGCAGGGTTTGCACTTCCTACTGTGGCAGGGAAAGATGCCAGAAGAGGGGTGTGGGCTGGTGGGTGTGGTGGGTGGGGGGGGGGGGGGGGCATGGACCTGACGAGGGAGTCGTGGAGAGAATGGTCTCTCTGGAATGCTGATAGGGGTAGGGAGAGAAATGTATCGTTGATGGAGGAGTCTGTTGGAGGTTGCGAAAGTGGCAGAGGATGGTGCAATATATGTGGAGGTTGGTGAGATGGAAGGTAAGGACCAGGGGGTTCTGTCCTTGTTGCACTGGGAGGGGTGAAGTTCAGGGGCGGTAGTGCATGAAGTGGAGGAGATATGCTGGAGGGTATCATCAACCGTGTGGGAAAGGAAGTTGTGATCATGGAAGAAGGAGGCCATCTGGGACTTTCTGAGGTCTTCATCAACTTTACCAACACTTTCAAACCCGACCTCAAATTCACCTGACCATCTTGGACTCCTCCCTCCACTTCCTGGACCTCTCCATCTCCATCTCCAGCGACTGACTAACCACAGACATCTACTCCATCTAGGACTTTCTGAGGTGGAATTAGTCATCATGGGAACAGATGCAGCAGAGGTGGAGTATTTGGGAATGAGGGATGGTGTTGTTATAGGAGGTAGGGTGGGAGGAGGTTTAGTCTAGGTAGCTGTGGGAGTTTGTGGGCTTGTAGTAGATGTTTGTGGTTAGTCAGTCGCTGGAGATCAAGATGGAGAGGTCCAGGAAGTAGAGGGAGGAGTCCAAGATGGTCAGGTGAATTTGAGGTTGGGGTAGAAAGTGTTGGTAAAGTTGATGAAGACCTCAGAAAGTCCCAGATGGCCTCCTTCTTCCATGATCACAACTTCCTTTCCCATGTGGTTGATGATGCCCTCCAGTGCATCTCCTCCAGTTCATTCACCACCGCCCTTGAACCCCATCCCTCCCAACAAGGACAGAATGCCTCGGTCCTCACCTTCCACCCCACCAGCCTCAGCATACATCGCATCATTCTCCACCACTTCTGCCACCTCCAAACGGACCCCACTACCAGAGATATATTTCCCTACCCACCCTTATCAACATTCCAAAGAGAGCATTCCCTCTGCAACTCCTCGTCAGGTCCATGTCCCCACCAGCCCACACCCCACTCCTGCCACCATTTCCTGCCTCTGCAGGAAGTGCAAAACCTGCGCCCACACCATTCTCCTCATCTCCATCCAAGGTCCCAAGGTATCCTTCCACATCCATCAGTAATTTATCTATACCTCTACCAACGTCACCTACTGCATCCACTGCACCCGATGTGGTCTTCTCTACATCGGGGAGACAGAACGCCTCCTTGCAGATCGATTCAGAAAACATCTCTGGGACACTCACAGCCAAGAACTCCACTGCCCTGTTGCTGAACACTTCAACTCCCCCTCCCACTCTGTCAAAGACATGCAGGTCCTGGGCCTCCTCCACCACCAAACTGTTGAGGAGGAACACCTCATATTCTACCTTGGGACACTGCAAGCACTTCTTCAATTCCCCTCACCCCACATTATCCCAGTCCCAGGCCTCCAACTTGGCACCACCTTCTGGAACTGTCCATCACTCCGCCCTCTGACCTTCTCCCTCACCTTCATCCACCTATTGCTTTCTCAGCTATCTACCCCGCACACCTCCCATTTATCTCTCAGCCCCAGCCCACAAGCCTCATTCCTTACGAAGGGCTTATGCATTGATTCTCCTGCTCTTTGGATATTGCCTGACCTGCTGTGCTTTCCCAGCAACACACTCTCGACTGTGATCTCCAGTATCTGCAGTCCTCACTTTCTCCACCATCCGCTGTGGTAGGATTTGATTCCTGATCCTTTGGAACATTATCTGGGAGTCTAGACTAACAGTCTAGTCATAATACCATGAGGCCATTGATTCCCTGCATCTCCACATCTTAGAATGTTTAAAATAACCTAATTAGTTCACTAACAGCTAATGAAGAAAATCTAATGCCTTTACCAGTTCAGCCTATTAGTGACTCCAATGTAATTGATTTTTCATTGTTCTCTGAAATGGCCTCACATGTTACTGGCATGTCTCAAACTACAAGAAAGAAATGCATGAATAATAATGCATTAAATATGGATGCAACAAAGGCACACTCAGCCCAGTCAACACTATCTAGACTTCCTTACTAACTTCTGTTGTTATTGACCAGACCAAATCCCCTCAAAATATATTAAGAAGATTGTCTAGAACCAAACTTTTCTTATTTTAAAGGTAAGGGCAAGTCATTGTGTTCCAGATGCAATTTGATTGGTCAAACTCTCAACTTTAAGCAAACCCCACTTTATTTTTACACTGCAGTTAAAAAAACAGACAAAAGAATGAAGAATACAATTGGCATTAACAAAATGGCCAACAAAATATACATATTAACTGCTACACATTAACTGTTCCAATGTAGTAACATCCTATAAATACACCCTTGACAAAGGCGAATTCAGTAAAATAGCTTGTCTCACATGGACTTCTAGCAGCTTCTGCTCGGCCTTTCTTCACAAAACAAAATAGGACAAAATACCCGAGTATCATCACAACTGTGCACCTACTCCTAAATTAAGCAAGCTGACATCCAGGCAATATTCAGCAATAATCACATTGATAGTATCATACAAGTAAACAAAATCTCAAACCCTCCAACCCCCTTCCTGAATTGATCCTGCCTCACCGTAGAGGGCATTTATAAGACACTGTGAGCCAGAAATGATTTCTGTCCTGGGACAATCTATTGTCCCATCGGCATAGTGAAGCACTCACTGCACAATTACTGAAAGGTTTACTGACCAAATGTGGCTCAATGACAAACACAGATAAGAATGCTGTGGAGAGGTATTTGAAAACCAGGCGCCATCCTGATGATGCCACGAGATTGGATGACATGCATGCTGAACAACAGAAACCTGTGGATCACTGAGAGAGCTCAGCAAATCCACAATTATTGGACAAGTTCAAAGTTCTACAGGCCTGCCAACTCTAATTGTAAATGGTGACAGATAATTAAACAACAGGAGAAGGAGGAGCCATAAATATTCCCAACCTCAAAGGTGATTAAATCTTTACTCTCAGAAAGCTACTGAACATCAGTGATCTTAATATTAACTGTATACAGTTATGTTCAGAAAAGTTGCTGTTCACTCACAAGAATGTTCACTCACATTATAAAGGTGGAGTCTAGCATGAATGTGAAGGGTGAAACTGACAGGATGACCAACAGGACGATCCATATTAGCTACATCCTGAAATTCAAACCCATCGTAGATGGTCAGTTCAATCCATGTGATCACAAAACATGAGTGCTCTAGATACACCAAAGCCTTTGGGACCTGAAAATATCCCAACTATGGTGTTAAAGACTTGTGTTTCTGGTCATCCCTCCAGCCAAGGTATCCCAGGACAACATCAACAATCGCTTCCAACTACCAAATTGGAAAGCTACTCAAGACTGTCTTCTCCACAATTCTCAGGACAAAATCAATTTGGCCAGTTACTGCCTCACCTAGTTTTAATCATCAGAAAATTGATTGAAGGTAGCATTGACAGTGCTATCAAGTGGCACTAACTCAGTAATGAAGAACCCATGTTCATCAAAGCACAGTTGGGATTCTACTAGAACCACACAGCTACAGATCTCATCACAGTCTTAAACCAAAGAGAGTTAGTCCTTTGGCATCAAGACAGCAGTTGTACAAGCATAGGCCTTTGTCTATAAAATTGAAGTTAACAGAGATCAGAAGGATATGTGCCAGTAACAGGACCCTCATCACCCATAGGAGCACTTTCATCACTTGTACTGTTGTGAGTCAAAACCACAAAATATCAGATCAGTTATTCTTCAATAATTACTGCCCTTGCTTTAACCTTAGACTTCAAAATAAACTTTTTATCAAATAAGAGATTACTCTTGTGCACTTCAAAGCCAGTAATCAATTGTGAAACATCAACTTCTATTATAAATTCTTCAATGTATTAAGTAACCGTGACATTTTATTATGTTAAACTGTTGTATTATTGCAGATTGTATTTATTGTTTTACTATGTTCAATTGAAACTAATTTAATTGATTCCAAATGCAATTGGTCTGCTCTACAATTGGACAGTGAGAAAAAGGTTAATGATTTAAACTCCATCTGACCATAAGATATAGGAGAAGAATGAAGCCATTCGGCCCATCAAGTCTGCTACACCAATTGATCATTGCTGATATACTTCTCAATCTGTAACTCTTGATCCTCTTTCTAATTAAGAAACTATCTATCTCTGTCTTAAATACACTCAATGACTTGATCTCCACAGCTTTCTGAGAAAATGAGATCCATAGATTCACCACCCTCTAGCTGAAGAAATTTCTCCTCGTCTCAGTTCTAAAGTGTCATCACTTCACTTTGAGGCTATGTCCTCAGGTCCTATTCTCTTACTAGTAGAAATATTTTCTTCATATCCATTCTAACCAGTCCTCTCAATATTCTTTAAGTTTCAATGATATCCTCCCTCATCTTTCCAAATGCGGTCAGACCAGAGCCTTATATAGTCTCAGCAGTACATCTCTGCTCTTGTATTCCAGCCCTCTTGAAATGAACACAACCATTGTATTTTCCTTCCTAACTGCCAACTGGACATGTATGTTAACCATAAGAGAATCCTGAACCAGGACTCCTAAATCCCTTGGTGCTTCAGATTTCTGACACCATTCCCTATTTAGAAAATAATCTAAGTCTCTATCCTTCCTACCAAAATGTGTGACCTCACACTATCATATCTTGGTTCATAGGAATTCCTTCATCTTAATCTCTCTCATCAGTTCTGTCTCTTTACACATCATTAAATACAGAATGGTCTGTTCACTCATGGAGACTACTACAGGCTGCTCCAAAAACCCATGTCCTAGACAGTCCATGAATTCCATTAATTCCTTTCCTTGGGATCCACTGCCAACTTGATTTTTCCAGTTCACTAAAATATTGAAGTCTCCCATGATTATTGCTATAGTGTCTTCCTTACATGTCTTTCTTATCTCCTAATTTATTTCCTTTCCCAGGTCCTGACTACTGCTGGGGGGCCTGTACACAACTCCCATCAGTCTTTTCTCTTAAGGTACCTCAACTCTACCCATACAGATCTACACCTTCAGCCTCTACATCACTTCTTGCTATAGCCTTAATTTCATTTCTTACTAACAGGTAATCTCTCGTCCTTTGCCTATTTGTCTGCCCTTATGATAGGATAGGTATTCTCGGATTCTCTTGCAGCTACATCTCTGCGATACCCACATTATACCTGCCCATTTCATTCTGCTCTGTCAGCTCATTTTTCTTGACTTGTATAGAAAATGGATTAAAGTCCGACACCCTCAGTCCTGCACTGATTGCGCCCTCTCTCATTGTTGTCCCTTTATCTGCTGTGGTTGAAGTTAGAATCCTGGGCTTTTCCATGCACTCTATCCTATTAGTTCTTCAGGAAACTTGAATAAGAATCTCTGCTGAGCCTTCTCTTCCCTTAACTTATTCCATGCAACACCCCCCCCCCCCCCCCCCCCCCCCCCCCCCACCCCCCAACCTTCCAAACTATCTCCTGGTAAGTAATAGGAAAAACCTGACCTTATTAAATATTTTATGATGTTTTTGTCCACATTATATCAAGGGATATGGGGATAATACTGAAAAATAGTATTGAGGTAGAAGATCAGTCACTATCTGTTAGAATGGCTGTATAGATTAAAGAGCCAAATCGTCTACTCCTGCTATAGCTTCCAATATGTCTAACACTAATATTCATCTGCAAATTGAATGTCTTATTGGCTAAGGGGCCTAAGGCACCAAAACATTCATATTAATTCACTGACACTATGTGAATAACGCAAGATACGATCAAAGGATGTTGATAGGTCAGGGGTTAAATTATAGTTTGATCCAGTTAGTAACTCACAGGTCAATCCCAGCATTCTAATACCAAATGCCTACATTTCAGGACAACACTGAGAGACTACAGAGTTAGCAGAGAGACCATTGGTGATAACTTAAGCTGTTGCTGGGTGGAAATAAACAATCTCAAGGTATCATTTCAAAAACAGCTCCTGTATATCCCTTAGCTATCATTTGTTCATTGCTATCTTCCAATTATAACTGTGATTGCATAGACAATAACTACAATTGTGAATGTAATGTGGTTCATTAGCTGTATAATACATTGCAATATGATCGCAACTGAAATTAGTTCTGAAACGTTGCATCTCAGAATTAAATTGGGCTTGATAGATTTATATTTTGACTTTGATTTAAATTTTAAGTGGTAGTTTTTCACTGATACCTAAGAATACAAGGCTGTAGATTTGGTTTTAACAATAACCTCGGTGGTGGGCAAGTTGTTGGAGGGAATCCTGAGGGACAGGATGTACATGTATTTGGAAAGGCAACGACTGATTAGGGATAGTCAGCATGGCTTTGTGCGTGGGAAATCATGTCTCACTAACTTGATTGAGTTTTTTGAAGAAGTAACAAAGAAGATTGATGAGGGTAGAGCAGTAGATGTGATCTATATGGACTTCAGTAAGGCATTCGACAAGGTTCCCCATATGGGGAGAATTAGCCATTAGGATACAGAACTGGCTCAAAGGTAGAAGATAGAGGGTGGTGGTGGAGGGTTGTTTCTCAGACTGAAAGCCCATGACCAGTGGAGTGCCACAAGGATTTATGCCGGGCCCTCTACTTTTTGTCATTTACATAAATTATTTGGATGCGAGCATAAGAAGTACAGTTAGTTAAGTTTGTCGATGACACCAAAATTAGAGATGTAGTGGACAGCAAAGGAGGTTACCTCAGATTGCAGCAGAATCTTGACCAGATGGGCCAATGGACTGAGAACTGGTAGATGGCGTTTAATTCAGATAAATGCGAGGTGCTACATTTTGAGAAAGCAAATCTTAGCAAGACTTTTATACTTAATGGTAAGGTCCAAGGGAGTTTTGCTGAACAAAAGATCTTGGAGCGTAGGTAGATAGGATAGTAAAGAAGGTATTTGGTATGCTTTCCTTTATTGGTCATATTATTGAGTACAGGAGTTGGGAGGTCATGTTGCGGCTGCACAGGACATTGGTTAGGCCACTATTGGAATATTGCATGCAATTCTGGCCTCCTTCCTATTGGAAAGATGTTGTGAAACTTGAAAGGGGTCAGAAAAGATCGACAAAGATGTTGCCAGGGTTGGAGGATTTGAGTTATAGGAAGAGGCTGAACAGGCTGGGGCTGTTTTCCCTGGAGCGTCGGAGGCTGAGGGGTGATCTTATAGAGGTTTACAAAATTATGAGGGGCATGGATAGGGTAAGTAGGCAAAGTCTTTTCCCTGGGGTCGGGGAGTCCAGAACTAGAGGGCATAGGTTTAGGGTAGAAGGGGAAAGATATAAAAGGCACCTAAGGGGCAACTCACACAATTGAGATCAACTTACTCGGCTTGGCATATTCAATGCAGGTTTCAACTCGATAGCAAGAAATGACATAGGGCCAGATGATGTAGAATTTTTGTTGGAAGAATTGAGGACCGCAAAGGTGAAAAAACCATAATGGGACTGATGTACACGCCTCCAAATAGTGGTCAGGCTGTGAGGCACAAGATATACCAGGAGACCGAAAAGGCATGTAAGAAAGGTAAGGTAAGGTTAAATCATGAGGGGATTTAAATACACAGGTAGACTGGGAAAATCGGGTGGTAGTGGTTCACAAGAAAAGGCAATATGAAATGTCTCTTTTTGCAGTAGTTTGTGGTGGAGCCCACTAGAGAACAGGCAATTCTGGATTTAGTGTTGTGCAATGAGGCAGACTTGATAAGGGAGTTTAAGGTGTTGGAACTTTTAGGAGACAGTGACCATAATATGTTAGAATTTACTCTGCAATTTGAAGGGAGAAGTTGGAATCTGACGTAACGGTATCACAGTTGAATAAAGGCAACTACAGAGGCATGAGGGAGGAGCTGACCAGAATTGACTGGGAGAGGAGCCCAGCAGGAAAGACAGTGCAACAGCAATGGCAGGAATGTATTGGAGTAATTCAGGAGACACAGGTAAAGTTCATCCCTGGGAAAAAGAAGTATGCTGAAGGGAGGATGAGGCAACCATGGCTGACAAGGGAAGTCAGGGACAGACTAAGGCAAAAGAGAAAAAATATAATGCGGTGAAGACCAGGAGGAATTCAGGGGATTGGGAAGCCTACAAAGGCCAACATAGAACAACTAAAAACTAAAAGGAGGGAGAAGTTCAAATATGAGTGTAAGGTAGCCGATAATATAAAAGAAGACTGCAAGAGTTTCTTTAGATACATCAAGGGCAAAAGAGAGGCAAAAGTGAACATTGGGTTGTTGGAAAAAGGCGCTGGAGAAGCAGGAATGGGGAATAAAGAAATGAAGGAGGAATTGAAGAAGTACTTTGCTGGAAGACATGAGTAATATCCTAAAGATTCAAGAGAGTTAGGGGCCGAGGTGAGTATGGTGGCTATCACCAAAGGGAATGTGCTAAAAAACTGGAAGATTTGGAGTTGGATAAATCACCTGGTCCAGATATATTACACCTTAGAATTCTAAAGGGCATAGCTGAAGAGATAGCATAGGCGTTGGTGGTGATCTCTCAGGAATCACTGGAGTCAGGGAGGTTCCCAGAGGACTGGAACATCACTAGTGTGATATCCTGTTTAAGAAGGGAGTAAGGCAAAAGATGGGAAATTGCAGGCTGATTATCTTGTCCTCAGTCATTGGTAAGGTTTTGGAGTCCATCATGAAGGATGAGATTTCTGAATACTTGGAAGTGCACGATAAAATAGGGCAAAGTCAGCAACGGCTTCATCAAGGGGTGGTCATGCCTGACAAATCTTCTAGAATTCTTTGCGGAGGTAACAAGCAGTTTCAACAAAGAAGAGCCAATGGATATTATCCACTTGGACTTCCAGAAGGACTTTGATAAGATGCCACATAGGAGGCTGTTGAGTAAGACAAGAGCCCATGGTGTTAGAGACCAGATGAATAGAAGCTTGGCTGTCTGGCAGAAAACAAAGACTGGGGATAAAATGGTCCTTCTCAGGATGGCAGCTGGTGACTAGTGGTGTTCAGCAAAGTTCAGTGTTGGGACAAAAACCTTTCACTTTATACATTAAAGATCTAAATGAAGGAACTGAGGGCATTCTGGCTAAGTTTGCAGCTGATACAAAGATAGGTAGAGGGACAGGTAGCACTGAGGAGGCAGGGAGGCTGCAGAAGGATTTGGACAGGTGAGGAGAGTGAGCAAAGAAGTGGCGGTGGAATACAATATAGGAAAGTGTGAGGTCATGCACTTTAGTAGGAAAAACAGAGGCATCGACTATTTTCTAAAGGGAGTGAAAATTCAGAAGTTTGAAATGCAAATGGACTTGGGAGTCCAAGTCCAGGATTCTCTTAAGGTTGACTTGCAGGTGGAGTCGGTAGTTATGAAGGCAAATACAACATTGGCATTTACTTTGAGTGGACTACAATATAAAAGCAGGGCTTTTTGAGGCTTTATAAGGTTCTGGTCAGACCACATTTAAAATATTGTTAGCAACTTTGGGCCCCATACATCAGGAAGGATGTACTGGCCATGGAGCATGTCCAGAGGATGTTCATGAGAATGATCCCAGGAAAGAAAAGCTTAACATACGAGAAATGTTTGAGGACTCTGGGTCTATACTCGATGGAGTTTAGAAGGATGGGGGGAACAAATTGAAACTTACAAAATACTGAAAGGTGTGGATAGAATGGATGTTGGGAAGATGCTTTCATTAGTAGGGGAGACTAGGATCTGAGGGCACAGCCTCAGAGTAAAGGGAATACCTTTTAGAACGAAGATAAGGAGAAACTTCTTCAGCCAGAAAGTGGTGAATCCACGGAATTCATTGCCACAGAAGGCTGTGGAGGGCAGGTCACTGAGTTTATTTAAGACAGAGATAGATAGATTCCTGATTGTTAAGGAGATCAAACGTTACGGGGAAAAGACAGGAAAATGGGGTTGAGAAACTTTTCAGCCATGATTGAATTGCAGAGCAGACTTGATGGGCCAAATGGACTAAATTCTGCTCCATTGTCTAGTGGACTAAAATACTCTGGGTCTGGACATTTTGCAAGCTAAACTCTTACTGAAGTAGATTATTCCCTTAAGTGTTCTAAATCATCTCCTATTTCAGGACAAACCATTTGCTCTTGTTAAATGAAAGATATGAAAGAACTGTGGATGCTGTAAATCAGAAACAGAAACAGAGGTTGATGGAAAAGCTCAACATGTCTGGAATCATCTAGAAAGAGAAAACAGAGTTAATGCTTCAGGTCCAGTGACCCTTCATCGGTACTGGCGGTTCTGAGGAAGAGTCACCGGACCCGAAACATTAACTCTGATTTCACTTCACAGATGCTGCCAGACCTGCTGAGCTTTTCCAGCAATTTCTGTTTTGTATTTGCTTTTGACCTTGGTCTGATATCCTTTGAACTGAACCCAAAAGCTTTTGAGTTTCATTTTGAGAAAAGACCCGTTCATCCTCAATTCGGCTAAAGCTGCTGTCTTAATTGTTTCTCTCTCCTATCGTAAACCTCATAGTATAAATGAACTTTCATTAGTATTGCAGGAGGCACTGCAATCACCTGCTCTCTGACATATGCAGGTTTTAAGTATTGGTTGCAAAATCACTAAACAAGTTCATCACTTAATCTCTTCACAAAAATAAACCCACATGCTACTTGTCAAAAAATCCAAGCTTTAAAAAATAATAACGTTGTACAATTGAGACATCCTGAGGTTAGGCCCATCCTTGTAGGTAGACCAGCATCTGAAAGTGGAGAGGGAAAGTCATTCACTGCCACATGCCTTGGACTTCAGCAGGAACAATGGCTGCTGTGGTGAGGGTCATTTATGGCAAGAAACTAGAAGGTCAGCTAAGCAAACCCTGACTTAACAATCCACGACAAAAGAAAGGGAACTGACCTCTAGGATCTGTATTGAAGATGCCCTCCAGTTAAAGAAGTGTTCACCACAGGACCTAATCACCTTATTATTCTGTTTGCCTCCGTGAATGAAGCATGAGGGCCAAAAGCACATCATTTTTCTTTAGAGGACTGCTCCTGATCTGGGTATGGGGAGAAAGTAGGACAGGGTATTGTGTTGGACAATGAATGGTGTAGCACACTTGAAGGCCCAAATGACCTGCTCCTGCTCCCATTTTCTACATTTGGATGTTTTTTTCTATTGAAATCAAAGCAATAATAGAATATAACATTTAATTTAATCACGTTGTTGGAGAAAAACAGTAAAAAGTGCAATGAAAGAACTGGGAAACGGAATGTGATGAGAATATGTAGGTCCAGAAGGAATAAATATGATGGTCCACATATTTCTGGTCCTGCATGAAAATATCCATGATGTTTATATGTGCAAGTATAATTTAAATTCCAGGCATTTGTCTTTGAATCTCTACCGGATTGATTTTACAGCAAAAAAAATAAACAGTGGGTTAAGGCATTACCTAGTCCAGTGTATTTCGCATTGATCTATTAGTATGCAATAGAATACTGTCTACTATCAATTATTTTCTATCCTAATGCAGAAAGCGCAAAAGGAATGCCTTTTAGCAAGTGAATTATTTATATGTTGCTGGGAATTTTGGCAAGTAAACAATTTCACTTTCAGTATTACTGTAAGTGCCACACCAATATTTTATAAAAATCAACCTGTTTTCAATGCCAACAAACATCGTAATTAACTATGTGCCATTTACTGCATTTGGGAAAATATAGCTGTTCTGGTAAAATGGTTAGTTTCCTTCAGTTACATAATGTTCTAATTAATTAGAGCTCTTGAATTCTGAAATTTCGAGAAGATGTTGAAAGTCTTTCCGAACAGCTTCCTGAATGCAGAGAAGGATTTCCTGAGTATAATCGTTTCTGTTGATACTTGTTTTTATCCTGAGACAGATAGAGACATATCATGAAACCCTTTCTTTGCAACAGATAACAATGATGATGAATAAAAAAGTTGTATTTCTATCAGAAACTTTTGTATTGATACTGAATGTATCTCAAGCAAACTTAAGGATTATACATTTATGTCAGGTCATTGGTAGACCCAGCTAAATATATTCTTTCTGTGGATATGATATCACTGAAAGCTCAATACCTCAGATGTAGAGAAGTTGAAATAAGCATGTGCTACTTACAAAGACTGGTGCCTGAATCAAAGTTAAACCTCCCTGAATTACTGACAAGGTTATTTTCAGGCAGACTCTAGTCGTGGTTACCTGAGACATGAATGTAATAACTTATTGTTTGACAGTTTTGATTTGTAAAGATGCTGTAGCTCTTCCCCATAACAACAGTATTTCATTATCTGTAAATACATTGAGCTGAATCTTATAGGTTTTTTTTTGGATAGCTGTGAATTGTGGAAGGATCCTTGCCATGAGACTGAGTGAGACCTCTAACTGTGTCTCTTTTCTAAACTTGCCTCACTAACTACTCACTTCACCCTTATGGTGTCCCTCACATATGATTTTATCCCCATCTTACCAAACAATGTTCCCAGAGCAATTCACCACTCACTGGATGCCCATCAAATGACCAGCATCTCCAGTGCCTGCGTTGTATTTAAAATGCCACTGTGCATGGGATGAGTATGACATTCTGAAGCTGCCTTGCTCCATTAAGGATGGAACCTAAACATATCCAAGTGGCAAAGATGGTGCCATGATGCTCTGACAAAGGTCGAAGTCCTGGTTGAGAGGGTGATGCAGAGAAGAAGTGTTCTCTGCACACAGGACTAATAAAAGAGACTACACTGCCAGCCAGATCAGTGTGGTCACCACAGAGGAATGGCCAGCAGTGCTGCAAGGAGATCAATGATCTTCTCTACTCCTCCAGAGTCAGTGCCACTATTTTCTCTCGGAGATCTCTTCACATCCACTCCATCTCTGGTATTGTACTTACCTTTCACCAAGCCTCAAGCTCTGATATTCTCACTAATTCTGGCAACATTTTCTGTCACTCACTCATGTTCCTCCCTCCCCACCCATGATGTTAGCCCTGCATGACATCTATACTGTCTTCTTACTCACCAGGACACCTCTCCACCTTTTAACCACCTGTACCATCACAAACAGCCATATTGCCCTCTTTCACCTCACTCAATTCTCCCTTTCCCTCTGTCCAGGGGAAACCAGATCATAGTAGAGTAGAAAGGGCCCAGACAGGAGGAGGTGTTAGTGAGTTTTTAGGAGATTTATAGCTCAGGTTGAGTTTCTGGATGTAGGTTTGATTGCTGAGCTGGAAAGTTCATTTTCAGACGTTTCGTCACCATACTTGGTAACATCTTCAGTGAGCCTCTGGATGAAGCACTGGTGCCCACCTTCTATTTATATGCTTGGGTTTCCTTGGATTGGTGATGGCATTTCCTGTGGTGATGTCATTTCCTGTTCTTTTTCTCAGGATGGTAAATGGGATCCAAATCAATGTGTTTGTTGATAGAGTTCGTTTGGAATGCCATGCTTCTAGGAATTCTTGTGAGTGTCTCTGTTTGGATTGTCCTAGGATGGATGTTTTGTCCCAATCGAAGTGGTGTCCTTCTTCATCTGCATGCAAAGATGACCCACATTGACTTGGATTCCATTTACTATCCCCTGAGAAAAAGAACAGGAAATGATATCACCATAGGAAATGTCATCACCAACCCAAGGAAATCCAAACATATAAATAGAAAGCAGGCTACACCACCGGTGCTTCATCTGGAGGCTCACTGAAGATAGAATATAGAACATAGAAAAGTATAGCACAGAACAGGCCTTTAGGCTCACAATGTTGTGCCGAGATTTAATCCTAATGTCAAATATATTAACTTAACCTATGCACCCCTCAGCTCACTGTTATCCATGTGCATGTCCAGCAGTCGCTTAAATGTCCCCAATGACTCTGCTTCCACCACCACAGCTGGCAATGCATTCCGTGCATTCACAACTCTCTGCGTAAAAAACCAACATCTGATGTCTCCTTTATACCTTCCTCCTAATATCTTCAAACTATGACTTCGCATATCAGTCAATCCTGCCCTGGGGAAATGTCTCTGGCTAATGACTCTATCTATTCCTCTCATGACCTTGTATACCTCGATCAGGTCTCCTCTCTTCCTCCTTCTCTCCAGAGAGAAAAGTCTGAGCTTATTCAACATTTCTTCAAAAGGTGAGCCCTCCAGTCCAGGCAGCAAACCTTCTTTGCACCCTCTCCAAAGCTTCCGTATCTTTCCTATAGTAGGGTGACCAGAACTGGACACAATATTCCAAGTGTGGTCTCACCAGGGACTTAGAGAGCTGTAGCAAAACCTCGCGGCTCTTAAACTTGATCCCTCTGTTAATGAAAGCCAAAATACCATATGCTTTCTTAAGAACCTTATCCACTTGGGTGTCAACTTTGAAGGATCTATATACTTGGACACCCAGATCCCTCTGTTCCTCCACACTGCCAAGAATCCTGTATTTAATCCTGTATTCAGCATTCGATTTCGACCTTCCAAAATGCATCACTTCGCATTTATCCAGGTTGAACTTCATCTGCCATTTCTCAGCCCAGCTCTACATCCTGTCTATGCTGCGCTGCAGCCTGCAGTAGCCCTCTATACTATTGACGACACCTCTAACCTGAGTATCATCTGCAAATTCACTAACCCACCCCTCAACCTCCTCATCCAAGTCATTTATAAAAACTACAAAGAGCAGAAGTCCACTCAACACTGACTTCCAGGCAGAATACTTCCCATCCACAACCAGTCTCTGCTTTCTGTCAGCCAGCCAGTTCTGAATCCAGATAGCCAAATCTCCCTGTATCCCATACTTCCTGACCTTATGAATGAGCCTACCATGGGGAACCCTATCAAATGCCTTGCTGAAGTCCATATACACCACATCCACTGCTCGACCATCATCGACCTGTCTTGACACCTCCTCAAAGAACTCAATAAGATTCGTGAGGCATGACCTGCCCCTCATAAAGCCATGCTGGCTGCCTTTAATCACACTATGTTTGCCAAATAGTCATAATCCTAATCCTCAGAATTCTTTCCAAAGTTTTGCTGACCACAGATGTAAGACTGACTGGTCTGTATTTACCTGGGATTTCCCAATTACCTTTCTTGAAAAGAGGAACAACATTCGTCTCCTTCCATCCTCTGGTACGATTCCTGTGGAGAGTGAGGAGGCAAATATTCTCACCAGTGGCTTAGCAACCTCCTTTCTCACTTCCTGGAGCAGCCTAGGATAAATCTGGACTGACACTGGAGACTTATCAATCTTAATATTTTCCAAAATTTCTAGCACATCAACGTTATCAATCTTGATCTGGTCAAGAGTGAATCCCAGCTCCTCTAAGTTTTCATTTATGACAAGTTCCCGTTCCTTGGTGAAAACCGAAGCAAAAAACTAATTTAAGGCTTCCCCTATCTGCTCAAGATGTTACCTAGTATGGTGACGAAATGTCTGAAAGTCAGACTCCTCAGCCCCTATGAGTAGCCAATCCTGCCTCTCCCAGGAGATGACTGTGGGCGGGGTAGCATGACAGCAATATCCCTCCAACTGAAGAAGTGCCACTTTCATTCCACTTTCATTCTCACAGTAACCCCACTGTCAGGTTCATTCATTGCACATTGCTTCAAACCACTGACCACAATGTCTTTTCTACCTTGTGTCTTGCAGCTATTATCACATTTCCACAACCTCAGCAGAAATTAGTTAGCTCCACCAGAAGCCAAGTCCTTGAGCTCTGAGGATGAGAACACCGAGACATCAAAGGAAACATCAGCAAGTCTCCCTCCTGCACCCTGTAATATCCTTGGGGCAACACAGTAACTCAGTGGTGAGCACAGCTGCCTCACAGCACCGGGGACCTGGTTCAATTCCACCTTCAGGTGACTGTCTGTGGGGACTTTGCATATTAGTCCCGTTTCCGCTGGGTACTTCAGTTTTGTTTTCCCTCAGTCCAAAGACATGCAGAATGGTGCTTTAGCCATGCTAATCGCAGATTTATGGGGATATGGTAGGGGCAGGAGTGTGGGTCTGGGTGGGTGCTGTTCTGAGGTTTGGTGTGGACTTGAAGGACCGAATGGCCTACTTCCACACTGTAGGGGTCCTAAGAGTAGCTCGGACATTGACACCTCAATGGGAACAATAACCTTAGAAATAGTTGGAGCGCAATCTGGTGAGCAGCTTACCATGACAGCTCTGCGACTGGCTGAGGAAGATACAACCCAGGCTGCCTGGTACTCAGAGGATTGTCTGAGACCAGGCACCTGCTCAGTACCAGACAGAAGAGGACCTAGTGGTACCAACAATCTCCTCATAATTAGGGTGGAGCAGGAGTTGACAGGAATATGAGGTGAACTGATCCTCATAGCCAGAACCTGTGACAATATAGCAACTCATGCTGGTTTGACTCTGTTACCTGGTATGGTACACCAATGCAAGTCAGTGCAGCAAGTATGCAGTTAGGTGGCATTAAGGCACCCTAGTAAATCTTTGTGGCTGAGTTTGATAATGCACTGAAATACTTCAAACTGTATTCAAGGCTGTAATGTACAGATTGAACTTCCCAGAGATAAGGAGGGAAAATTGGAAGTCCTCATTATTCAAAACATGACAAACAACTCATAGCCTTGACCCTCAAGTATATGGAACAGTATGTATTCTGTCTTCACAGAATATGTATCGAGATGTAAAGTCAATAAAATAAGTACAATTAAAGTTAGTATTAACGAGTTGCTACAGTTCTAAGCTTTACAAATTTTTATATCAATTTATGCACATGACCATAGATCTGAGAAATATATGGCTCAGAAACCATCAATTTTAACACATAGATCCATAATTTATAAACATTTGGGTACTGATTGACTAAGATTGAAAACAATTACAACATCAAAATGCATCACAATAATAAGCTTTCAAAATTATCAGTGGCAAGTCTTTCCAGGAGACTTTAAAAAATGCAACTGGAAGGTAAACCTTTCAATTTAGATTAAACGGAGGTAGCAGCTACTTATTCAGTTATCACATGTTACGGACTCCCTAGCACTAAGTGACCTTTATAATTTAGAACTTATAGCTTATAGGACATTAACAAACCTGTCTATCAAATGGTAGACTTTGAACCACAGGGAGTGAAAGCTACTGTCCCTTTGTAGAGAAACTGCACAATTTGAGTTTCAGTACATCAGCACAGTGGCTCTGTGGTTACCCCTGCTGCCTCACAGCACCAGGGACCCAGGTTCGATTCCACCCTCAGGCAATTAACTGTCTGGAGTTTGCACATTCTTTCTGTGTTTGGGTGGGTTTCCTCCCACAGTCCAAAGATGTACAGGTTGATTGGATTGGCCGTGCTAAATTCCCTGTAGTGTCCAATGATGGAAAATGCAGAATTCCAGGTAATTCTGTGTGTAATGGTATTTAGAGGGTCAGTATGGGCCAAATGGCTTGCTTCCAAACTGTAGATTCTATGATCTACATTTCTGGAGAAACAGAGTAATGCTAAGAATTATCTCGTGGGCAAACTCAGTGGTGGATGAATCACCTTAAATTCGGGAAATGATGGGACTACTGCTTTGCTCCAGGGATTTGCATTTGCTAAACAAGTATCTAAAATTGAAAATCTGGAAAGGGTGCATCTGGTCAACATTTCTTTCTCAGCTAAAATCACCAGGCAAAGGCTGATCATTTACCTTGTGTCTGCTTGCTGGATCTTAAGCTGGATGCCAATATAACCAACATGCATACCCCTTCTAATCTGAGAAGTTTCTAAAAGTGGGAATTATGCAAATATTTTCCTTGTCGCCTGCAGGAGCACTATCTATGTACAAGTGTTCACGCAATCTTGTTAAGTGCATCACTTCTTAACTTTGAAGATGATTCAAATTGGCACAAAGGGTTGAATTTCTGGCATATTTTGATGACATGTTTTTTTGCAGGGAGTTTCATGATGGGTTTCCGTTTTGATACCCAGCAATTGTTTTCACCTACTCGTCTGCTGGTCACAAAATTACTTCTGCATCCAGTCTCTGCAGAGCCCCTATTATCCAATCGTGTGGTAGCAGAAGCAGAAGTGCTCACTGTTTCCAGGGCCTTGTGCTATTCACTGAGCCTATGCCATTTTAAAAGCTCAGTGAGACTCTGAAAACCAACAGCTGTCCTTCGTAGGGTGCTGTCCCACCAGTCCTGGCAAGGTCAAATCTCAGAGTGGGAAGCTGGTAAGCCAAATTGGTGATGGAGAGGTGGCACGGACGATGACCAACTTTACTGTGGACTGTCAAAGTAGACCACTTAAGCAGACCCAACTAGCCTGGACTAAATCAGTGTCATGGATCAGTGGCATTTCACACAGCAAGAGATGCCCAGAAGTGATGAAAGAAGATTTGGAACTCATTCTTCAAATCTATTCTTTTTCACTGGCATCTCATCTGTGGTAATATCTTCTGCATTCCCCTTCCTTGGTGTTAATATCTCTCTTAGAGCAAAATTCCCAAAACTGGACATAGCATTCTAGTTGCAGCCGAATCAATAATTTGCATAGAATTAGAAATACCACTTTGATTTTGTACTTTATGCTGGTACAGTACATAGACTCCCAAGGGTGCCATGTAATTTCTTAACCAATTATTCTCTGGGTTTTAATATAGGTTTCTGAATATAATGATTCTGCTTTAGGTTTTACCAACTCATGAAAATTTATTTGGAGAGTGTTTCACCTCTCATTTGTCCCCAGACTTCATCAGCTATCTTTGTGTTCTATTCACCAACCTGTCTGTGACCTTCTTAAATTCTCTTCATAATTAATTATGTTCACATCTTTGGTATCAGATGCAATTTTGATACTGTGTCCCTTAAACACAATTGCAGATTATTTATAAGTTCCCTGCAACACCACAGTGCCAACATGAACCCATGATGGATGTTGACTGTCTGATCAAGGTTTCTTTATTCGTACAGTTTCCTGTCTTTTAATTAACCTGCAAAAAGAACTTGCACTTATACACACCTTTCATGACCTTGGAATGAAGTGTTCTTTCTCAATCAAAGATGCTGCATTTGTACATAGAGCCAAAGGGTCATAGAGATGTACAGACCCTTCAGTCCAACTCATCCATGCCAACCAGATATCCCAACCCAATCTAGTCCCACTTGCCACCACCCGACCCATATCCCTCTAAACCCTTCATATTCATGTACCCATCCAGATGCCTTTTAAATGTTGTAATTGGATCAGCACCACTTCCTCTGGCAGCTCATTCCATACACGCACCACCCTTTGCATGAAAAAGTTGCTCCTTAGGTCCCCTTTAAATCTTTCCCCACTCAGCCTAAACTTATGCCCTGTAGTTCTGGACTCCCCCAGCACAGGGAAAATTCCTTGTCTATTTACCCTATCCATGCCCCTCATGATTTTATAAACCTCTATAAAGTCACCCCTCAGCCTCTGACACTCCAGGGAAAACAGCCCTAGCCTATTCACCTTCTCCTTATATTTCAAACCCTCCAACCCTGGCAACATCCTTGTAAATCTTTTCTGAACCCTTTCAAGTTTCACAACATCCTTCCTATAGGAAGGACACCAGAATTGTACACAATATTCCAAAACAATGGAGTAAATGCTGGAAAATCTCAGCAAGTTTGGCAGCATCTGGAAGGAGAGAAAAGAGCTGACATTTTGAGTCTAACTGAACCTTTGTCAAAGCTAAAGGAGGAAATAAGTTCAGTGGGGCAGGAGCATGCTGACACAATGGGCCTGCCGGGACAGTCCTTCTTGTGGATTTTAGGGAGTAGGTAGAAACGGGCTGTCTGGGGTTGGGAGACTATGAGGTTGGAAGCTGTTGGGGTGGAGGCATTCAGAGGAAATGAGGTCAGTCACGGTGTTGGAGACAATGGTTTGATGCTCAGTGGTGTGGTCATGCTTTAGCTTTGACAAATGGTCAGTCAAACTCGAAATGTCAGCTCTTCTCTCCCCTTACAGATGCTGCCAAACCTGCTGAGATTTTCCAGCATTTTCTCTTTTGGTTTCAGATTCCAGCACCCTCAGTAATTTGCTTTTATTCCAAAACAATGTCATGTACAGCCATAACATGACATCCCAACTGTTATGGTCTCCTCTACATTGGGGAGACTTGGTGCATCCTAGCAGACCGCTTTAGGGAACATCTCCGGGACACCCACACCAATCGATCACACCGCCCCGTGGCCCAACATTTCAACTCCCCCTCCCACTCTGCCGAGGACATGGAGGTCCTAGGCCTCCTTCATTGCCTGGAGGAAGAACACCTCATCTTCCGCTTCAGAACACTTCAACCCCAGGGCATCAATGTGGACTTCAACAGTTTCCTCATTTCCCCTTCCCCCACCTCACCCTAGTTCCAAACTTCCTGTACAGCACTGTCCCCATGACTTGTCCGGACTTGTCCGACCTGCCTAGCTCTTTTTCCACCTATCCACTCCACCCTCTCCTCCCTGACCTATCACCTTCATCCCCTCTCCCACTCACCCATTGTACTCTATGCAACTCTCTCCCCACCTCCACCCTCCTCTAGCTTATCTCTCCACGCTTCAGGATCACTGCCTTTATTCCTGATGAAGGGCTTTTGCCCAAAATGTCGATTTCGCTGCACTTTGGATGCTGCCTGAACTGCTGTGCTCTTCCAGCACCACTGATCCAGAATCTGGTTTCCAGCATCTGCAGTCATTGTTTTTACCTCTATTCAATGCACTGACCATTAAAGGAAAGCATACTAAACACCTTCTTCACTATCCTATCTACCTGCAACTCCACTTTCAAGGAACTATGTACCTGCACTCCAAGGTCTCTTTGTTCAGCAACATTCCCTAGGAGTAAAAAATGAGGTCTGCAGATGCTGGAGATCACAGCTGCAAATGTGTTGCTGGTCAAAGCACAGCAGGCCAGGCAGCATCTCAGGAATAGAGAATTCGACGTTTCGAGCATAAGCCCTTCATCAGGAATAAGAGAGAGAGAGCCAAGCCGGCTGAGATAAAAGGTAGGGAGGAGGGACTAGGGGGAGGGGCGATGGAGGTGGGATAGGTGGAAGGAGGTCAAGGTGAGGGTGATAGGCCGGAGTGGGGTGGGGGCGGAGAGGTCAGGAAGAGGATTGCAGGTTAGGAGGGCGGTGCTGAGTTGAGGGAACCGACTGAGACAAGGTGGGGGGAGGGGAAATGAGGAAGCTGGAGAAATCTGAATTCATACCTTGTGGTTGGAGGGTTCCCAGGCGGAAGATGAGGCGCTCCTCCTCCAGCCGTCGTGTAGTTGTGTTCTGCCGGTGGAGGAGTCCAAGGACCTGCATGTCCTCGGTGGAGTGGGAGGGGGAGTTAAAGTGTTGAGCCACGGGGTGATTGGGTTGGTTGGTTCGGGCGGCCCAGAGGTGTTCTCTGAAGCGTTCCGCAAGTAAGCGGCCTGTCTCACCAATATAGAGGAGGCCACATCGGGTGCAGCGGATGCAATAGATGATGTGTGTGGAGGTACAGGTGAACTTGTGGCGGATATGGAAGGATCCCTTGGGGCCTTGGAGGGAAGTGAGTGTGGAGGTGTGGGCGCAAGTTTTACATTTCCTGCGGTTGCAGGGGAAGGTGCCGGGGGTGGAGGTTGGGTTGGTGGGGGGTGTGGATCTGACAAGGGAGTCACGAAGGGAGTGGTCCTTGCGGAACGCTGATAGGGGAGGGGAGGGAAATATATCCTTGGTGGTGGGGTCCGTTTGGAGGTGGCGGAAATGCATTCCCTAGGACCTTACTATGGAGTGGATACGTCCTGCCCTGATTTGCCTTTTCATGCTTACACATTCATGAATTTTTTGTAACATTTTGTTCACAGCATTGGATAATTCCTCCTTGTTTTTGCCCCCAAAGTTTGGAGTCCAAGCTAATATGGCGTTGTGCCTTTTCCACTGCTGGAAAAGTTGCACCAATTATTTTTCATTGCTATTCTATCTATCACCAGCCTTTCAGGCACTCTGTTTATCTTTCTTGTCACTTAACAACCTCTACTGGAATCCTGTATAAACTGAGGCAAAGAACAGACTCAGTACCTCAACATTCCAGTGAGAAAATCTCTTTTTACATCTATCATCAGTATGACCATTTCTTAAGCTCATACATTTCTCAAACAATCCTGGACAGAATTTTGTCCATACTTGTACAGCTTTATTTATTCTCTTCACATTTTAAATAATGTTTTTCCTCCATACTTTCAGTGCTCTGCTTGCGTTTTATTCTGTAATAGCCCTAGATTTGACCTAATCAATAATCATAGGCTGTATCTTATTACAGTTGATGTTGTAACTCAATAAAGCATTATAGTGCTTTATTTTGTCTAGGAGCTGCAATGGAATCAGCTGACTGAAATGCAATAAATATTTATATGCACATGTATCCCAGTTTATAGGTGCAATTTAAAATTTGTAGGGATTTCACGACAACATTAACATTACTCCACTCTTGAAATCATAGCAGAATGTTGGTATTCTAATCTCATTCATTGTTCTTATGTTTGAGGCAGTTAGGCTGAATTCCTGCAGAAAAAAAAGTTTCCAGTAATTTGTTGCAGGACTAAATCTAATGACCTCTGCTATTGGCAGCTCACTTCCATCTTATCGAGGGTAACAAGGAATGGCCAATAAAAATGCTCATCCAGCCAATGATACCCACATCCCGTGAATGACCTTTTTAAAAATAAAAGATGGATTTGCCCTTGCATGTGTTAATTCCTTAGTCTTCCACAGTAGGTTGTAGAAATTGTGAATTCGGAATAGCACAAGAGGCAGCCAAGTATCTGGGACTTTAGACAATAGGACGTGCAAATGTCTATCTCTATTATCAATCAGATCAAAGCATTGTGAAATTTACAACTTGAGGACTGAGATAAAGCAACCATGGAGAGAAGAATGTGGGCCTGCCTTTTGCAAGCCATCTATAATTAGTTGTGGATCTGAAGGCACGGGTTTCTTGTTTACTGCAGAGTCAATTGCAAATGTCTCATTTTATCTGGTGAATGGTGTTCAATGAGTTTGAATGGCATGCTAATGCATTACAAATAGGTTCCCGCCACTGAGGAGTTCAAATCCTCCTTCAGTCTACCACAGACTTAATTCCTACTTTCATCCCAACACCAGGAAGCTGACATTTCATTACCTGCACAATTAAGCACAAGATTCCAGTCAGCAACCTCTCTCCATTCAACGTATGAGGAGTCAGATAGTGAAATACCAACATTGTGAAAGCAGAGCAGCACAACCCAAACAATGACTTTGTGACTCAGATTGAGTTTAACAGCACATCTGTTTGTCCCTGAATGTCTGTTAAAGTGACACAAAAGCAACAAGTTTTATTAGCTTCAGTGTCCTTTTGACTGCAAATTTTGAACTATGCATTCCCTTAGAATCCCTACAGTGTGGAACCTGGCCATATGGCCCATCCACTCCACACCAAACCTCTGAAGAGTGCTGCACACAGATCAACCCCACCCCCCACTCTATCCCCATAACGCCACATTTCCAATTGCTAATCCGTCTAGCTTTCATATCTCTGGAAACTATGGGCAATTTAGCATGGCAAATCCACCTAACCTGCACATCTTCGGACTGTGGGAGGTAACTGGAGCACCCGAAGGAAACTCATGCAGACACGGGGAGAATGTGAAAACTCCACATAGACAGTCGCCTGAGGCTGGAATTGAATCCCGGTCCCTGGCGCTATGAGGCAACAGTGCTAACCACTGAACCACCATGGTGTTCCCACATCTATTTTATGTGCAAGAACATAAAGATTTTCTTTTCAATGACCTGAAACTGTCACCACGAATTTCTTGAATCTCTGAAAATGTCTCCATTAATTTTCTGAATCCCACCCAAGCAACAATTCAAAACAAGTGCATCAGAATTGTTCATTAGCACTCCTGATAAATCTTCAATCAGATGTTGAGGTTTACCTCTGGATCTTTCTGATCTTTGTTCATTGGCAGATCAGTGACTGAAAATTCCTTCTCATTCTCCAAATTCTCATTTCTTTGAGTTCACTAAGAAACAGTGAAGCAAGACAAATTGGTGCCAACGAGGTCTCCTTTTCCCACTTTGGTGGCACGAAAAAAGATAAACTGAAGGTGACCATACTCTGCAACAATAAGAACAACAATAATTAAGCAATTCTCAACATCAGTGCCCAGCAAAGCTGCGTACTCAGCCCCCTACTGTACTCCATGTGACTGTGTGGTCAGATTTTGTCCCAACTCCATCTGCAGGTTTGCTGACAGCACCACCTTTGTAGGCTGGATATCATACAGTCATAGAGTCATAGAGATGTACAGCATGGAAACAGACCCTTCGGTCCAACCCGTCCATGCCGACCAGATATCCCAACCCAATCTAGTCCCACCTGCCAGCACCCAGCTCATATCCCTCCAAACTCTTCCTATTCATATACCCGTCCAAATGTCTCTTAAATGTTGCAATTGTACCAGCCTCCACCACTCCCTCTGGCAGCTCATTCCATACACGTACCACCCACTGTGTGAAAAAGGTGTCCCTTAGGTCTCTTTTATATCTTTCCCCTCTCACCCTAAATCTATGCCCTCTAGTTCTGGAGTCCTCCACCCAGGGAAAATATTTTGCCTATTTACCCTATCCTTGCCCCACATAATTTTGTAAACCTCTATAAGGTCATCCCTCAGCCTCCGATGCTCCAGGGAAAACAGCCCCAGCCTGTTCAGCCTCTCCCTGTAGGTCAGATCCTCCAACCCTGGCAACCTCCTTGTAAATCTTTTCTGAACCCTTTCAAGTTTCACAACAGCTTTCCAATAGGAAGGAGACCGGAATTACATGCAATATTCCTAACCAATGTCCTGTACAGCCACAACATGACCTCCCAACTCCTGTACTCAAAACTCTGACCAATAAAGGAAAGCATCCCAAACACCTTCTTCACTATCCTATCTACCTACGACTCCACTATCAAGGAGCTATGAACCTGCACTCTAAGGTCTCTTTGTTCAGCAACACTCTCTATGATCTTACCATTAAGTGTATAAATCCTGCTAAGATTTGCTTTCTCAAAATGCAGCACATTGCATTTATCAGAATTAAACTCCATCTGCCACTTCTCTTCCCTTTAGCACATCTGGTCAAGATCCTGTAGTTATCTGAGGTAACCGTCTTTGCTGTCCACTACACCTCCAATTTTGGCGTCATCTGCAAACTTACTAACTGTACCTGTTATGCTTGCATCCAAATCATTTATGTAAATGACAAAACGTAGAGGGCCCAGCACCGATCCTTGTGGCACTCCTCTGGTCACAGGCCTCCAGTCTGAAAAAACAACCCTCCACCACCACCCTCTATCTTCTATCTTTGAGCCAGTTCTGTACCCAAATGGCTAGTTCTCCCTGTATTCCGTGAGATCTAACCTTGCTAACCAGTCTCCCATGGGGAACCTTGTGGAATGCCTTACTGAAGCCCATATAGATCACATCTACTGCTCTGCCTTCATCAAACAATGACAGGACAGAGTAGAGGAAAGAGATAGAGCACTTGGTGGTGTGGTGTGAAGATAACAATCTCTAGTAAAATTAAAGACTGATCATCAACTTCAGGAAGTAAGGAAGAGAATGGAGCTGACATGGAGATGGTCGAGAGTGTCAAGTTCTTAGGGGGCGACGATCACCAACAATCTGTTTGGGATCACCCATGTTGATGCAACAGTCAAGAAGGCATAATAACACCTTTACTTCCACAGGCGGATAATGACATTCAGCATGTCTAAAAGGTCTCTTACCAAATTTTATATATGCACTATAGAAAGCATTCTATCTGGATGCATTCAGTTTGTATGGCAACTGCTCTGCCCAGGACTGTAAGAAATTTCAGAGAGTTGTGAACACAGCCCAGACCATCACACAAACCAACCATCCATCATTGACTCCATTTACACTTCTCTCTGCCTCGGAAAGACCCCTCCCACCCTGGTTATAATCTCTTCCAACCTTTTCTCCAAGGCAGAAGATACAAAAACTTAAACAAACAAACAGATTCAAGAACAGCTTCTTTCCTGCTGTTGTTAGATTTCTGAATGGACCTCTCAAATTTCAAACCTAATTTTAATCTTGCTTTCTGTGCACCTTCTTTGCAGTCGTAACTTTGTATTCTTTGCTCTGTTCAATTACCCTATGATCTTGATATGTTATGATCTGTACTGTATGCAAAACAATACTTTTCACTGTACTTAGCTACATGTGACAATAATAAATCAAATTCCATTTATATAGTGCTTTTGATACGGCAGAAGCCCCTTCACAGACTATGCAAACAGAATTTTTAAAAAGCCACGCAAGATATTAGTACAACCCCAGGTGTGTTAAGTAAGTCATTTTGAAAGAACAATGAAAAGAAAACATATTAAAAGAGAGGCGGAGAGGTTTAGGGAGGGAATTCCAATGGTTCATGCATTTGGGCTTCACTGATATATTCATGGTTCCTATGTTCATCAAAAAAAAAATTAAGATTTCCTGCCTACCTACTGGTTGTAACACTAAGTTAATTATGTTAATTGAACAATCCTCAATTTTTGTACGCATTGGATCAACTTTACCCAATAAATAGAGCATAAGTTCAGAACAGCAGCAATATATCTCTCAGAAAACTGGAGACTGAAGTATAGTAAATCATTCCAACCAATCTGATGTAGTCCAATATAAAACATACATATTCTAATGTGAATTGTCCCTTAGAGACTTTAAACTGCACCTGAACTTCTCCATGTTCTGTAACAGGAATGGGGGAAAGGTAATGTATCAGCACTGTATTAGAAATTTCAAATTCCACAATGTGCTGCGGGATCATTGCCCTGGAACATTTGAAGATTGGTTAGCTGCTAAAAGTGCCAGCATATGCAATTAAGAGCCCTGGTTTCTTGGAGCAGCTGTGCAATTAGCTGGAGCTCTCTCGGGTCTGTGCACTGTGTAGTTGTCAGTGTGTACCTATTAAAAACTGATACATATTGTGTTGTGCAGTTATAATGGGACTGGCAGTCTCTACCTTCTGAAGTATATATTTCTTGAGTTAAGCACAATATTCCCAGATTTTTCACCTGCTCCAAAGCAACTTATTAAGAACTTCGAAGTTCAGTTTTCATCACACAGAAATGTCCAAAAGCTTGGCACATCTGGGCTTCTTGTCAACAATTCAGAAGCTCAGTTGCAACATCCCCCAGGAACATCTCTGCTCGCTGTGAATTCAAAGGATTTGCAGAGGAAATTCAGTGTCATGGCAACATTTCCCCTAGTTGGTCAGTGCAGAAAGATGTAGGTTTGACATAGACACTTAATTTGCTCATATAAAGAGAAGCATTAGAAGAAGGACCAATCAGTAATGACCTCAAATACTAATGATGTCTGTCATCCCGATTGGGACATAGAGATATTTAAATATACAGTATGGAAACAGACACTTGGGTCCAACTTGTCCATGTTGACCAGAGATCCTAACCTAATCTAGTCCTATTTGCCAACATTTGGCCCATATCCCTCTAACCCTTCCTATACATATAACCATTCAGATGTCTTTTAAATGCTTTAATTGTACCAGCCTCCACCACTTCCTCTGGCAGCTCTTTCCATACCCGCACCACCCTTTGTGTGAAAACGTTGCCCCTTAGGTTCCTTTTATATCTTTCGCCTCTCACTCAAAACCTATGCTCTCTAGTTCTGGACCCCCCCAGCCCAAGGAAAAGACCTTGCCTGTTTATCCTATCCATGCTCCTCATGCTTTTATAAACCTCTATAAATAAGCAGTGTAACCTAACATGTTCTTCATACGGAACAGTCCTGTACACCATGGATTCACTAGAATTTCAGCCAACTCTGACACCAGATGATATGACTTTCCCCATAATATAAGTACAAACTGTACTTCAAATTAACTTGAATGCTTTAGGAACTACCTCAAGGCAAATTGCTTATGTGTAAGAGTAAAACAAAAAAATTAAGTTATTTTTGAAATTGTGTGTGTAAATGACTGTCTATAGTTCCTTACACCAATTTTGCCAAGTATATTACTGCAAAGTTAATTTATCTAAAATTAATATTTTAACTTACATTGAGTATTTGTTAATTAAATGTAGCAGTGCCCATTTGGCATTCTGTTTGGATTTTGACATATTTTTGGAAAAAATCTCTAAGTGAAGCCCAGTAATCACGTCACAGTGTCAGTGGTATTTCTAGCCTTTGGGGAATGATTTATAATGGTGAATATGGGAATATTGCTGGCTGGTTGGAGAGTCACCAAGAGTCCCACATTATCCTCTGTCAGAATGTCCCACTGTATTAAGTATCAGTCAGGCTGTTAACTGCAGATAAATAGATCAAATCCAGGAGCAAAAACCCCAAGTGTGAATGCTAGATGTGGCTCAGTGGTTAGCACTGCTGCCTCACAGCACCAGGGACCTAGGTTCGATTCCAACCTCAGACGACTGTCTATGTGGAATTTGTACATTTTCCCTGTGTCTGCATTAGTTTCCTCCAGGTGCTCCAGTTTCCTCCCACAGTCCAAAGATGTGCAAGTTGAGTGAATTGGCCATGCTAATTTGCCCATAATGTTCAGGGATGTGTGAGTTAGGTGAATTAGTCAGGGGTAAATGTAGGGTGGGTTGCTCTTCAAGAGGGTCGGTGTGGACTTGTTGGGCTGAAAGGCCCGTTTCCATATTGTAGGGATTCTATTCTATGTAACAGGGAATTAATCAACTCAGAGACAGGAAAACACTGGGGGCTTACCCACAATCTTCATGCCCAATATAGGTCCCTGCCACCAAATGTGCTACAGGGGAGGGTATTAAATACCATTCTTTGTGACATGAGTTGTCACAACAACAATGACTCCTATCAAACATAGCCAATCCTTGCAAGAAAGGCCCTGATTTCCTATTTGATTTCCACATGAGTAACAGCTTAACCTAAATGGCACCATGTCAAATGCATAACAGATGTGTGAGGTGGAAATGAGACCTTCCCACAATAACTTTGAGCCAAAATTGTCACGATCTTGTAAATCTGATTGTTGAACCTATCACCAGAACCAATCCCTGCCCACAAATCAAATAGATGTCCCCAGGACTGAAAAGGTAGTTTCTAATTGGATTTGAGTAGATTCACTGAAACTTGATTAGATTCCCTACAGTATGGAAACGGGCCCTTCCGCCGAACAAGACCACACCAACCCTCTGGAGAGTAACCGACCCAGACCATTTCCTGTGCCTATATTTACCCCTAACTAATGCACCTATCACTATGGGCAATTTAGCATTGTCAATTCACCTGACTTGCACATCTTTGGATTGTGGGAGGAAACCAGAGCACCCAGAGGAAACCCACGCAGACACAGGGAGAACGCACAAACTCCGCACAGTCACCCAAGGCAGGAAGTAAACCTGGGTCCCTGGCACTGTGAGACAGCAGTGCTAACCACTGAGCCACCATGCCACCATGGCCTGGTGAGTTCAGTAATGATTAGCAGTTGTCAACATTCAAAGTGAAGCCACAGGCCTGCCTGCTGCAGAAATCACCAAACGGTGAAATGAAACCTGAGGCACATTTCATCTTTAGGCCATCCCATCTTGGTGTTGCTGGACGAGGGAGTAAAGACAGCGATTTGGCGAGATGAGAAGCAAAACATTGGTTGCTACAGCCAGAGGCTGGAATTGCTGGCACTTTGAACGTGTCTGAAAATTGGGTTTGTGCTCATGTCCCAGCGGCATGCCTGCCATCAAGATCTTATAGAAGGCCGATCAGCAGGTTGTTTCTGATATTTTGTTTATCAGTTAAGAATGGCGGAAGTGTCCCAGAGGCCTGAATTTTACAGATTATTGCTAGTGAAGCTGAGGAAATCCTTGTTATAACTCTGAGCACCCAAGCAGAAAGAGTAGTAAAAATTCCTTAGAAATGCCATCTTTACCAGCTAGATGAGCACCACTGCATCATGCCTAGCACTATCAGAGACGTCAATGAATCCTAGTGTAAGCAAGTACAACAACATCAGTACCTGTTTGTGCAGTGAATCTTTAAAGTTCTAGTAGCCAATGTATTTGGAAAAGTAAATTTTATGTGTTTCCAATCTGTCAGAATTCTGAAAGACTGGAGTTGGAGAAAAACTAAGCAGAACTAAGGAGATTGCACTGTGATAGCATATGTGATGCAAATTATCTCATTAAATCCCATATTTGGCTTCCTGCTGTTGTCAGACAGGATGCCATCACCTGTGTAACCATCATCGCTCCGCCCACCATCCCCAGAAAAAAAGGATAGGAGCAGGAACAAATTGGGGAGCCAGCCAAATACCATTTTTTCTGACTTTCTTAACTTTGGCCTCACTCACTGCCTGACCATACTGATTTAGGGAAGGTTTTTGTGGAAATTTGAGTGTAATTTGATGATTACCAAAGGGCAGTGGTCAGCATATTTTGGCCACAACTTGTAGATTGTGGCCTTGGAGGAAACTCAAGGCATGGTGTTTAGAGGAATGCAGTATGGATTTGGGCTGGTACTTACAGTCACACAATGAAAATATCCATTACAAAGCACTTAGGACATCAAGGTTACTTAAATAAAAGAAGAATAGAGAGCAGGACTTGCTCAGGGTGGGTAAAGGAAATAAAACCACAATTTGCTTTCATTGAATAGGTACTTCAATAAAAGATTAATATCGAGCATTGTATTCAGAATCGAAGATTAAGAGGTAGTCTAATCAAGATGCTTAAATAGGCCAAAGATTACATGCTTCATTATGGGGAAACTTCTTCCTTTATTAGGGGAATCCAGAATGGAGGCATAATTCTAAGGTTAGAGCATGGCCGTACAGGAATGAAATCCAGAAGTACTTCTTATCAAGTGTGATAGAGTCATAGAGTCACAGAGATGTACAGCATGGAAAGAGACCCTTCGGTTCAACCCGTCCATGCTGACTAGATATCCCAACCCAATCTTGTCCCACCTGCCAGCACCCGCCCCATATCCCTCCAAATCCTTCCCATTCATATACCCATCCAAATGCCTTTTAAATGTTGCAATTGTACCAGCCTCCACCACATCCTCTGGCAGCTCATTCCATACACGTACCACACTCTGCATGAAAAGGTTGCCCCTTAGGTCTCTTTCCCCTCTCACCCTAAACCCATGCCCTCTAGTTCTGGACTCCCCAACCCCAGGGAAAAGACTTTGCCTATTTATCCCATCCATGTCCCTCATAATTTTGTAAACCTCTATAAGGTCACCTCTCAGTCTCCGACGCTCCAGGGAAAACAGCCCCAGCCTGTTCAGCCTCTCCCTGTAGCTCAGATTCCCCCAACCCTGGCAACATCCTTGTAAATCTTTTCTGAACCCTTTCATGTTTCACAACTTCTTTCCAATAGGAAGGAGACCAGAATTGCACGCAATATTCCAACAGTGGCCTAACCAATGTCCTGTACAGCTGCAACATGACCTCCCAACTCCTGTACTCAATATTCTGACCAATAAAGGAAAGCATACCAAATGCTGTCTTCACTATCCTATCTACCTGCGACTCCACTTTCAAGGAGCTATGAACCTGCACTCCAAGGTCTCTTTGTTCAGCAACACTCCCTAGGACCTTAAAATTAAGTGTATAAGTCCTGCTAAGAATTGCTTTCCCAAAATGCAGCACCTCGCATTTATCTGAATTAAACTCCATCTGCCACTTCTCAGCCCATTGGCCATCTGGTCAAGATCCTGTTGTAATCTGAGGTAACCCTCTTCGCTGTCCACTACACCTCCAATTTTGGTGTCATCTGCAAACTTACTAACTGTACCTGTTATGCTCGCATCCAAATCATTTATGTAAATGACAAAAAGTAGAGGACCCAGCACCGATCCTTGTGGCACTCCACTGGTCAGACCTCCAGTCTGAAAAACAACCCTCCACCACCACCCTCTGTTTTCTACCTTTGAGCTAGTTCTGTATCCAAATGGCTCGCTCTCCCTGTATTCCATGAGATCTAACCTTGCTAATCAGTGTCCCATGGGGAACCTTGTCGAACGCCTTACTGAAGTCCATATAGATCATATCTACTGCTCTGCCCTCATCAATCTTCTTTGTTACTTCATCAAAAAACTCAATCAAGTCTGTGAGACATGATTTCCCATGCACAAAGCCATGTTGACTATCCCGAATCAGTCCTTCCCTTTCCAAATACATGTACATCCTGTCCCTCAGGATTCCCTCCAACAACTTGCCCACCACCAAGGTCAGGCTCACTGGTCTATAGATCCCTGGCTTGTCCTTACCATTCTTCTTAAACAGTGGCACCACGTTTGCCAATCTCCGGTCTTCCGGCACCTCACCTGTGACTATCGATGATACAAATATCTCAGCAAGAGGCCCAGCAATCACTTCTCTAGCTTCCCACAGAGTTCTCGGGTACACCTGGTCAGGTCCTGGGGATTTATCCACTTTTAACCATTTCAAGACATCCAGCAGTTCCTTCTCTGTAATCTGGACATTTTGCAAGATGTCACCATCTATTTCCCTACTGTCTATATCTTCCATATTCTTTTCCACAGTAAATACTGATGCAAAATATTCATTTAGTAACTCCCCCATTTTCTGTGGCTCCATACAAAGGCCACCTTGCTGATCTTTGAGGGGCCCTATTCTCTTCCAAGTTACCCTTTTGTCCTTAATATATTTGTAAAACCCCTTTGGATTCTCCTTAATTCTATTTTCCAAATCTATCTCATATTCCCTTTTTGCCCTCTTGATTTCCCTCTTAAGTATACGCCTACTTTCTTTATACTCTTCTAAGGATTCACTCGATCTATCCTGTCTGTACCTGACATATGCTTCCTTCTTTTTCTTAAGCAAACCCTCAATTTCTTTAGTCATCCAGCATTCCCTATAGTTACCAGCCTTCCCTTTCACCCTGACAGGAATATACTTTCTCTGGATTCTTGTTATCTCATTTCTGAAAGCATCCCATTTTCCAGCCGTCCCTTTACCTGCAAATATCTGCCTCCAATCAGCTTTTGTAAGTTCTTGCCTAATACAGTCAAAATTGGCCTTTCTCCAATTTAGAACTTCAACTTTTAGATCTAGTCTATCCTTTTCCATCACTATTTTAAAATGAACAGAATTATGGTCACTGGCCCCAGAGTGCTCCCCCATTGACACCTCAGTCACCAGCTCTGCCTTATTTCCCAAGAGTAGGTCACGTTTGGCACCTTCTCTGGTAGGTACATCCACATATTGAATCAGCAAATTGTCTTGTACACACTTAAGAAATTCCTCTTCATCTAAACTTTTAACACTATGGCAGTCCCAGTTGATGTTTGGAAAGTTAAAATTCCCTACAATAACCACCCCATTATTCTTACAGATAACGGAGATATCCTTACAAGTTTGTTTCTCAATTTCCCTCTGACTATTGGGGTGTCTATAATACAATCCCAATAAGGTGATCATCCCTTTCTTATTTCTCAGTTCCACCCAAATAACTTCCCTGGATGTATTTCCAGGAATACCCTCCCTTAGCACAGCTGTAATGCTATCCCTTATCAAAAATGTCACTCCCCTCCTCTTTTGCCTCTCTTTCTATCCTTCCTGTAGCATTTGTATCCTGGAACATTCAGCTGCCAGTCCTGCCCATCCCTGAGCCATGTTTCCGTAATTACTATCATATCCCAGTCCCATGTTCCTAACCATGCCCTGAGTTCATCTACCTTCCCTGTTAGGTCCCTCACATTGAAATAAATGCAATTTAATTTATTAGTCCTACCTTGTCCCTGCCTGCCCTGACTGTTTGACTCACTTCTGTTCTCAGCTGTACCCGTCTCAGATCGATCTCTTTCCTCACTATCTCCCTGGGTCCCATCCCCCCACCTTACTAGTTTAAATCCTCCCAAGCAGTTCTTACAAATTTCCCTGCCAGTATATTAGTCCCCTTCCAATTTAGGTGCAATCCGTCCTTCTTGTACAGGTCACTTCTACCCCAAAAGAGATTCCAATTATCCAAAAATGTGAATCCTTCTCCCATACACCAGCTCCTCAGCCGTGCATTCCTCTGCTCTATCCTCCTATTCCTGCCCTCACTAGCTCGTAGCACTGGGACTAATCCAGATATTACTACCCTTGAGGACCTCCTTTTTAAATTTCTGCCTAACTCTCTATAATCTCCCTTCAGAGTCTCAACCTTTTCCCTTCCAATGTCATTGGTTCCAATGTGGACAATGACCTCCTGCTGGCCCCTCTCCCCAGTGAGAACATTCTGCATCCTCTCTGAGACATCCTTGATCCTGGCACCAGGGAAACAACACACCATTCTGCTTTTTCACTGCTGGCCACAGAAACGTCTGTCTGTACCTCAGACTACAGAATCCCCTAACACAATTGATCTCTTGGAAGCCGACGTACCCTCGTTGCATTAGAGCCAGTTTCAATACCAGAAGCTTGGCTGTTTACGCTACGTTCCTCTGAGAATCCATTACCCCCTACATTTTCCAAAACAGCATACCTGTTTGAAATGGGTATATCCACGAAAGACTCCTGCTCTAGCTGCCTACCTCTCTTACCCTTCCTGGAGTTAACCCATCTATGTGACTGTATCTGAGACTTTCCCCCCTTTCTATAACTGCCATCCATCACATACTGTAGCTGTTGCAAATTCCTCATCGCTTCTATTTGTCTCTCCAACTGATCCACTCGATCTGATAAGATTTGCATCCAACAGCATTTATGGCAGATATAATCCGCAGTAACCCTTAAACTCTCTTTAAATTTTCGCATCTGACAAGAAGTACATATCACTGCAAAGGCTATTTTTGCTCCTTCACAACCTACAGACCCAGAAAATAACACCGTCTTATTCCTCTACAAACACTGACCCAGGTTAAATTAATAGCTATGGCTTATATTTTAAGTTTAATCAAGAGACTTATCTCCAAAAACACATAACCAAGAAAGAATCCACTGTACCCACTACTGTAGCCTTTCTATTGGATAGACTTAAAACAACAATTAACTTATCTGATTCTGTGCTGTGAACTTCACCCAACAGTTCCTCCAAGATTAGATGTGAAGTTCACGGTTTGTTAATTTTCCCAGATGCACTCCGATGTCCAGCGTTCCACGAATTCAAACAGCAAAGCGGTAACAGTGCAGGTTCTCTCTCTCTCTCTCTCTCTCTCTCTCCTGCACTGTCCTCACCATGTGCTTCCTTTGTCTGCCCTTCTCCCTTTTAAACTGCTGTTGTTTTGACTTTTTTTTTCCAAAGAATGCAACAGCATATAAATCAGTAATTGCTGCTCCTGGAGTTCAAGGAAATCACCTCCAACACCTAAAATAACTCAAAAAAAGGAGCAGCTCTTACAGCCAGAAATTTTTCCCGTCCTCCATCTTGGATTACCCAGAATACAATGGAAAAGGCTGTGGATGTTGTGCTAATTTAAACAGTCAAGACTGAGATTGACAAATTATTGATCAGGGAATTAAGAGATGCAGAGCGAAGGACAATAAGGGATAACGGTAAACATTAAAGAATGAATTGAATAGTAGAACAGACACAATGCCCTCTTCCTGTTACCATGTTGAGCCATGGGTAGCAAGAAATTTACAAAGTATCAGGTAATTGAACAACCATAGAAGTATCTGGCCAATGATGAACAAATTCAGTATTAAACAATTTCTTTTTGAGTTGATCATCAGAGGCATGGTTAGAACCTGTAAATTACCATAATTTGATGCTCATCCAAACTATTTATTATGAAAAGTAATAAACTTTTGAATCAAAAACCCTTGTTTCAGTAACATCTTAGCAATAGAAGTGTAGGTTCCATAATGATGGAAAAATACTGCCCTGGTGTAAACCATTAAATTTCAATATGTTGAATAGTGTATGTCTGAAGCACTTCTATAATCCCAATGTCAGTGTACTTCAGTGATTCCTTCTTCAACTATTATTGGTCCTTTGACTTTATTTCTAACAATGGAGTAAGAAAGCAACAAATGTTAATGTCACTGTTATGATAATATGCTAGACAGATTCACATTGATAATAAAATCAACTGCATGTAAACACCTTTAATTTAGTGTCAAGAATTATTTTTGACAAATGAGAAGGAAATGTTAGTTTCGGAGCTACAAATACATTTCACATATAGGAAAGCTGATACTTAAATATACTTCCTTCCTTGAGCCTCCATTACATAACATTACTTAAAACCCCAAATGTTAAGCCAAGTAAAATAAACTAGCAACTGTGAAGCAAACAATACTAATGGTGTTTTTACGCTTTTGCAAAAAAAAGTTATAAAATATTTCTTTTCACACGTCATTACGTTTCCTGCTCACAACCTAAGGGACAGATGTGTCACTAAGGCTGACTTTAGAGTTAACCACTGGGTCACTTATTGAATGGCCAGTCTGAATACATTGTGAGGAAAATGTTCATTAAAAAATGATGGCAAAAGCCAGGAAAACCGCCATCTACAAGACCACAAGTCAAATTACAAAAGGAAGAATTTGATGCAGATGATCAAACCCAATTTCCCTTTGTTTTGTGAATTTAGAACCAAATTCAGCAATCATAGTGAGCTCATATTTTTTCCAATATATGAACACAAGAAATGGGAGTGAGAATAAACCTTATGGGTCTAATCCATTCTTGAATGAGATGGCTCAGTGGTAAGTACTGCTGGCTTACAGTGCCTGGAACCCGGCTAGGTGGATTAGCCATGCTAAATCACCCATAGTGCCCATGGTGGATGAGCCATGAGAAATATGGAGTTCCAAGGATGGGTCTGGGTAGGATGCTCTTCAGAGGGTCGGTGTGGACTTGATGGGCTGAATGACCTGCTTCCACACTGTAAGAATCCTATGCTTCCATCTGAATTGCACTTGTCCATCCTTAATCCATGTCTTTTGATTCCTTTAATGCCTTAAAATCAAATGACTGCAGTTCTGAATATATTTACTATCTGATTATCCAAAGCCCTGTGTTTTAAAGAACTTTTGAAAACTTTAAAGTTAACCTTATTATGACTTAATTTGTCTCAAGTGGATGTGAGTTCATTTTGGACAATTCCCTGAATTGAGTGCAAAATAGCAAGTTTTAACTTTTAAATTTAAACAGGAAGGTTAGGTAGGATGAGTCATTCTTTGTAAATCTGACACTGCTAATGGGAAAATTGTTCAAAATTACATTGAAAGAGAATAAGAATCTGGCAAAAAGACATCAGGAACTGGAACTTGTGTTTAACAAAACGTTTTGATGACTTTCAATGCTGAGATGTTTACATTTGCAGAGAAAAATATGGAGGCATAGAACATGAAAACAAAAATTGAGTTTAAATTTCTGCTCAGTGCACAATTTTGCCAGAATCATCCACAACAATTAAGAAAACAACTCAGAATTTAAAACACAAGTGCCTTACAAATAAAACTAATTTTTTGCAATGCATTATACCCATCCAAAAAGTCATTTTGCCCAAATCATGCCAACAAAAGAAGCCATAGCCCTGGGAAAAAAACACTGGGGGCAGCAAATTTCCATCAATTAGAGTCATAGAGTCCCGAAGCTGTGCATCAAGGAAAGAGAAACTTTGATCCAATTCATCCATGTTGACCAGATATCCTAAATTAATCCACTCCCATTTGCCAGCATCTGGCCCACATCCCTCTGAACTTTTCCAATTCATATACTCATCTAAATGTCTTTTAAATGTTATAATTGTACCAGCCTCCACCATTTCCTCTGGCAGCTCATTCTACACATGCACCACCTTCTGCCTGAAAAAGTTGCCCTTAGGTCCCTTTGAATTTCCCATCTCAAACCAAAGTCCTCCAGTTTTGGACTTTGCTACCCTGGGGAAAAGACTTTGACTATTTACCATATGTTTGCCCCTCATTATTTCATAAACATATATAAAGTCACCCTGAGCCCCCGCGCTGGAGGGAACATAGCCCCAGCTTATTCAGCCTCTCCCTATGGCTCAAATCGTTCAAGCCTGGCAACATCCTTGTAACTCTTTTCTGAATCCTTTCATGTTTCACAGCGATTGTAAGAATTCAGGAAGGGTTTCCTAGTTGTGCTCATTTTTAATTAGTCTATTATAAATCTATGCATTAATAAATGAATATGAATCTACCAGATCAATGATCTTAAGGGTATGACAGGATTTGTAACTTTTTCTTACCTCTAGCACTAGTTTAATTGCTTACACAATACTTAAGTTTCGGCTATTTTGATGGACTATTTTTCTGTCATTCGCAGAATTGAACTTGTGTTGTACATAATCAGCCAATTAAAACTGAGAGCTCCTAGCATGCTGTACACATCATTTCAATAAAGTAATGAATTGTTTATCTGGAAAACTATATACTCTTTATTATCAAACATGAAAATATTCACATTCCTTCAGTTAGGGATATAAATTGACTACAGCAGTAAAGAAACCTCACAATCATTAAATAGGTCACTTGACTATCTTTCCCACACTGTTACTCATGTTTTCTGCTCTGTAGTGGGGTAAGTCAGGCTAACAAGTGATTTAAGTGCTCTGGAAGACTATCCATTTACAAATGATTTCAAATTCGTGATTTAGTCTAAGGGAGTAATTCCCAGAAACTTGGTTTAACTCAAAGAACAAAGAGCAGTAAAGCACAGGTACAAGCCCTTTGGCCCCACAAGCCTATGTTGACACATCTTGCCCTTCCATGCTAAAACTGTCTTCACTTGCAGGATCCATATCCCTCTATCCTCTTCCTATTCATGCATTTGTCCACATGTTTCTTGAATGCTGCTATTGTGTTTGCTTCCACCACCTCCTCTTGCAGCATTCCAGGCACTCAACACCCTTTATGTGAAAAAAAGTGCCTAACACATATCTTTTAAACTTCACCCTTCCAGTCTGAACCTGTGGCCCCTAGTAATTGACTCCTCCACCCTGGGAAAAAGCCTCATACTTTCCATTGTATCCATGTCATTCACAATCTTATAGATTTCTATCAGGTTGCCCTGCAATGTCATGTGTTCCAAAGAAAACAAATCCAATCAATCCAATCTTTCTTCATAAGTAAAATCCCCTACACCAGGCAACATCCTCGTACAGCTTTTCCTTACACTCTTCAAAGCATCCATATCATTCTGGTAGTGTGGTGACCAGAATTGTACGCAATATTCCAAGTTCTATAAAGTTACAGCATAACTTGTCCATCCTTAATCCAAAAGCCCTTCATCAGGAATACAGGCAGAGTGCCTGTATATCTCTCCACCCTTCAGGCACTCTGCCTGTATTCCTGATGAAGGGCTTTTGCCTGAAACGTCAGATTTTCCTGCTCTTCGGATGCTGCCTGAACTGCTGTGCTTTTCTAGCACTGCTCTCCATTCTTAAAAGTATCCTTCTACTGCTACCCTCTGTCTTCTATGACTATGACTGAATCCATCTTGCTAGCTTACTGATAGCATGTGACTTCACCATTTGTACCAGCCTGCCAAGAGGGACCGTGTCAAAGGCTTTATTGAAGTCCATGTAGATAATATCAACTGTTTTTCCCTCATCCATCATGTTCGTTATCTCCTCAAAAAAAATCAGTCAAGTCAAATGAGGCATGATGTCTCCCATACAAAACCATGTTGCCTATCACTAATAAGTTTCTAAACACATATAGATATTGTCCCTGAGAATCTTTTCCAATAATTTCCCCACCACTGAAATGAGACTCACAGGTCTGTAATTTCCTGAATTATCCCTGCTACTCTTAAACAAAGGGACAATGCTGGCTTTCTCCATTCCTCTGGGACCTACCTTTGGCCAAAGAGGACACAAAGATGGATGTCAATGCTCCTGTTTGTTCTCTTGCCTCCCTTAATATTCTTATGCACACAACTGGCAGCAACATTTTCAATTATCAGTGATTACACGTCTAATTGTATTTCATTTGGTTGTGCTGAGATCCGACTATGTGGTGTGCCAGAAGTCACTGAAATACTACCTTTCACCTTATAGCAGCTACCATCATTGTTCGTAAATTGACATCATTCTTTTTCTACATAAGTCATTTAACTTCGGGTTACTCGTGTAGAGACAAGACTGTGGAGGAATAGAAAGACCTACAGTCATATGACTGAAGTTTTATTTCATTGCAGACTTAAGTGTTGTGTCAAGAAAGTGAAATCATTTTCAAAAAAACATTTACTTTTGATACGTTATTTTCAATTTTTAACAATCCAGTTAAAACTAGGTCGAGTGTTGTTCCACAATTCCAACAATCCATGAATAACAAGTCATTCCCAGTAATATGGGGACTGGTGGAAAATGGTTTAACTGGGTAGAGGCCAGGTAAAACCATTGAAAATTCTGCAATGCCAATGCTATTGACAGACAAACTTGGCCCCATGTCTCTCGGTTACTCATACTTGTTCTCCAACATTCATTGTTTTAGTCTGTGGTTATGTTGAGGGGAAACTGCTAAATGAAAATGTTTTTTAAGCAAAAGAAATGAACACTGATATTGGTTCATATAGCCAGTGATATAAGCTAACAAGCACAGCAGGTTAGGCAGCATCTCAGGAATAGAGAATTCGACGTTTCGAGCATAAGCCCTTCGAGGAAGGGCTTATGCTCGAAACGTCGAATTCTCTATTCCTGAGATGCTGCCTAACCTGCTGTGCTTTGACCAGCAACACATTTGCAGCTGTGATCTCCAGCATCTGCAGACCTCATTTTTTACTTATATAAGCTAACAAGAGAATGGTTTAAGTAATTCACAGTTAATAGAATTAGGCTTCCATTATTTGAGACAAATACAATATTTTTTGGTCTTGCCTTATCTCTCGGGATGTTTTATTACATTGAAGGTGCTATATAAATCCCAACTCCTACTGCTCATGAAGCATTTTGGAAGAATCTGAAGGCACGACTACAGTTGAACTACTTGTCTCTACAGAAGCCATTTACCTTCAGTGACGAATTTAAGAACTCAGTAATATTTTGTGCAGAGGTAACTGCAGATTACATGACTCAGCAAAATTTACTCAAAGCTGAATAGCCTTTGAATTAAAGAGCAGATAAAATTCAACTCTACCAGAAGAAGAAAAATAATTGTACAAAGTAAAGTTGCCTTTGCATCATGATATACAGCAATCTGAACAGCAAGCAGCTGGTTTGAAATGAGCAGGGACTCTGCAGTGAGCATTGTATTACCAATAAGTCATAAATTCTTTTACACGTCATTAAAAGCTTTTAGCAGAGAGCCAGAGAAAATGTTTACTCCACCAGGGCTGACCTCAGAATGATGTTTTTCACCAACAATCCAATGACTCAGAAGTATTCACATAAAGGTAAATTCAAATGTAGATGGCTTGAATTGTGAGCACAAATTTAATAATGAGAATGGCAGTCAATCATAAATGTTCATTTTTTTAAGTGTTCAAACAGTGAAATACAAATGTCACCTTGTTTCTCAGTGCTAATTTGCTTCTGTGAAGTTACCAAACTTTATTTCTTACCTCCCTTAGTTGACAGATTTTTCTTCAGAATAAAGGTAGAATTTCCTGGCTCATTCAATGAATTCTTACTTCACACAACTCAAAACTACAACATTTTAGCTCATTGGAATGGCACAGCTCTTTTCATAGAATGTACAGCCCAAAAATAGGCCATTTGACAGAAATAGTGCATGTTGATCTCCACATTCCCCCAGAGATTATTAATAAGCATTATGTATAGCTGATTCCTTCAAATGAATTGCATTAATTGAGAAGGTGCTTTCCTATAGGAAGGTTGTGATCACTCTACAATTCTTTGTTGCTTTGTTTGCACTTGACATTCTGCTGTTAGAACATCAGAGGTTTATCAGAACTCTGGGTGGCATTCTTACGTATTTGAGAAGCTTTAACCTAGATAACAATTGCATATGCTCCTTGCATCTGTTTTGTCTTAAGATGAACTGGATTTCCATCCAGACAACGCAGAAGTAACCCTGTGAACTGGAAATCCTCAATTCCCAGTCTTTCAAACTCTAAGTTAGACACTTCCATTGATTCACAGCAACCTTTCTTATAAATAAGGACAAAATACTGCAGATGCTAGAAAATTGCAACAAACACAAAATGAGACCCTGTTCATCTATGTTGCCTTTGGGGCAGCATCTCTAGAAAGAAAGCAGAGTTAAAATTTCAAGTCTGCTCTGATTCTTCTTCAGATCTGAGAAGTGTCAATTTGCGATATATTATCATGACCCTCATAACTTGCTTAACCGAAGGATTTTTTTTAAAACTCCAGGTTGGCATGGGATGGAGAAAACATTGACATGTCAGGTGAATTATTTCACTCATAATAACATTCCTAACAAACAGGGTGAGCTCTCTACAAGCAAGAGGAAGCTGCTTTTCTTATTCCTCTCTATAGGATTTTATATCAAGCAATAGTAAATACCACTTCTCTCATAGACTCCTGGGTCTCCACGTCTTACAATACTATTCACAACTGAAAATGTGTTGCTGGAAAAGTGCAGCTGGTCAGGCAGCATCCAAGGAGCAGGAGAATTGACGTTTCGGGCATGAGCCCTTTTTCAGTAATGCTATATATATCCCTGAAGAAGGGCTCATGCCCGAAACATCGACTCTCCTGCTCCTTGGATGCTGCCTGACCTGCTGCACTTTTCCAGCAACACATTTTCAGCTCTGATCTCCAGCATCTGCAGTCCTCACTTTCTCCTTGATTACTATTCACAAATCAATAATTAATAATTTTCGATTCCAAACATTTTTCCTCATTCAGCTTACAAACAAACAATCCCTTTCAGTCTTCAAAACCTAATATTACTTCCATGGTTTGACGATTCAATTATCTAATGTAGCCTGAAAAAATGAAGATGGAAGCTAATTCATTCATTCGTTCATTCATTCATTCATACATGGTTGCTTCCTGGATTAAGTTTCAAGATGAAGTTGCCCCTGGCCACATTTGGCCATGCTATTGTAAAGTTAAAGGGTTAAGGTGGGGAGTGCGCATTTTGCAGATCGTGATAGTACTTAAATTGTTCCCTAACCTAACTAATCCAAATATGATCCAAATCTGGTCTGGGTTGGAAGACCTTTGTTCGGAACTTTTATTTCTGTAACCCTGGACATTTTATTTCACTATTTTCTAAGCTCTTCTAATTTAAAAAGCTGCAACTAGTTACCTTTATACTTATGATGGTGCTGTAAGTGGTGAAGTATAAACTTATCACTGTACTCATTGAGTATATGTGTCAATAAAGCTAATTCATTCATTCATTCTTTCCTTCATTCATTCATTCAAATCTGGGGGATAATCTTCCTCTCCCAGTAGCCTCTTATCAAAGGATATCAGTGTTAATTTCTCCCCAAATAAATTCTGAGTCCTTCCTCTCTCAGATCCAGATCGCAAACATTGCCTGGACCTCCAGTTGGGCTTTCCCACTTCTGCTCATTTTGGCCACTTGCTGATAAAATATGTTACATCAACAATGGCCTAGAAATTGGAAGTAGAGATTTAGGATATGTTCCCACATTTTGAAGGCCTTGTGAGGGTAGGCACAAGGTCTGGCCCAAAAAATGATCCCATCCTGGAAACAAATGTATAATTGGCAGAACTTTGTTAAAGTTGCAGCCACTCCAGTAGCAAATTAGCAGAAGAATCTACCAAAGGCAACATAGATGAACAGGGTCTCGTTCTTGATGCCTGTCAATAATAGAACATCTACAATATGCAAAATTTCTGAACTTTGAAAAACCTGTAACGCCTTATATCACCTCCATAATAATGCTGGCAGTTGTAAATGAAAGACAGATGATGAATACCTATTAATGGAAAAAGAAAAGCAAAGAGGTGGGGGATAATTAGTTGATTGTTAGTAAAAAATATATGTGCGCAGTGTGAAGTATTTATGTTGTATAAATAGGATAATGCTGTAGGAATACGAAGTAAGGCATTTGTACATTTGCCCTTGGATTACTGCACTCAGTGTTTAGTCCACAATATAGTGGGAAGCAACAAATGAGGAGAACTGGAATGAAATCCATACATGTAGAATTTTATTTCAGTTATATGCTCCAAGAGTGAGCATTATTTATTTTATGGAAATAGCTTTTACAATTTCAGATTTAAAAATGACAAAGGTATTAGTCTCAGTCATGTTGGATGGATTATTTGATATGGGTAGTGAATAACAGTTGTTGACTATATGCAAATATGAAATGATACATAAAGTTAGGTTAGATGCCAGGAAACATTTATTTTAAGCCTTATGAGCCAGACTATTTTAACAAGTGATGGATATATATTGTCTGCTGTTCTTTGAAAAGGAAGTTGAAGGAGGACATTCCCAGTTATAGGGGAATAATGCTCACCAGCCACTGGCATTCACATCCAGTTAATTAGTTTTCAAAAAAACTGTTATGGCTAACAAAGCTTCATTATAATTCAGAGTTATGGGTTTTCACAAGCTTTCCTCTATTGCCCTAAAGGAGCAGAAAATAATTTTGAAGAATTCTTTTCTGAATTGACTGCTGAAGTTTGACTTCGTTACTTGTCTGAGATGAGAATGGGGCAGTGATCAGTACTGCACATTGTGGTATCATATAGAAGTGATCTTCAGAGGCTTTTCCCATATATTTCAATTCATCCACAGTATGTGAGTGTTGTTGGTTAAGTCGGTATTTATTGTACATCTCTAATTGCCCAGATGCAGGTAAAAGTCAACAACATTCCTATTGGTCTGGAATCACATGTAAGTTAGAGCAAGTAATGACAGCAGATAAAGAGCATTAGCAAATAAGATAGGAATTTCCAACAATCTGCAACAATTACATAACCATTATTAGACTCTTAATTCCAGATTTCCATTAGATTCAAACTCCCCCATCTGTCATGGTAGGATTCAGACCAAGACCCCCAGAATGCTACTTGCATTTCTGGGTTGAAAATCAAGTGATAACACCATGGGGTCATTGCCTTCATGTTTAAATTGAGGCTGTAAAGAAAGCAGGCCCAGGGGGATCTAATCTGAGCATTGGTGAGCAGATTGCAACTTTTCTATTTGCTGTAAGTCCTAAGTATATTCTACAATGTCATTTCTAGTTTGTAGCTCATCCTGGATGTTGTTAAATAAAGTGAAATATCTTCTTCAAAATGAATACTGATCATAAGTCTGTTTCCCTGCTACAATATTTTGCATGTCACAAGGGCTTCAGTTTTGTCAGAAAATAATTTCCACGTCAATCTTTCAAAATGCTTAGAATGAGGGTTCTTCTTTAATTTCCTGCATTATGCATTGCATTCAACTTGAAATTTTTATTCAATATCAGTTTCAGCCAAACAATTTCAAACTGATTGGTGTAGCATGAATTTTAAATTCAGTTGCATTCCATAATCCAGTCAGATAGAAATCATGTAATAGCTACTCTACTAAAGAAAATCTCAGTGTCCCTTTCCCCCAATATTCCAAAACTCGAAATTCTTGCAAAGAGCCTCAAACGGACTAAACTTGCAAGACCACCAAGAATCAAAATTTTCCCAATGGAAGAAATTTGCAATGAGGTAAAGCAAGAATTTCCTATATTGACAATAACCGTAAGACCATAATAAAAAGGAATAAGAGTAGACTGTTCAGACCGTTGAGCCTGTTCTGCCATTCAATAGGATTATGGCTGATCCAACACTCCTCACTTCCATTTTCTTGCCTTTTCCCCATAACCATTGAGTCCGCTACTGATGAATAGTCTATCTCAATCTTAAATATACTCAAGGACGTTGCTTCCACAGCTCTCAGTGACAAGGAGTCCCAAAGACTCACAGCCCTCTGAGAAATGAAATTCCTCCTCATCACAATCTTAAATTGTGCCCCTTTGTTCTGAGACCATGCCCTCTGGTCTTCGACTCTCCCATAAGAGGAAACATCCTTTCAACATTTGCCCCGCCGGGCCCCTTATGAATTTGATATATTTCAATGAGGTTACCTCTCATTCTTCTAAACTCCAATGACTGGATCCCCCTTCCTGATCTTCCAGCTGGATTTAACCAAAATCTATGAAAATGCTTCTAACTAAGTGACTGTGAAAGTTTGGACTGCACAGTTGTTAAGACTGGTATTCCCAATGTTACTTGAGTTTCAACAGGTGTTTGACAGGGTTTGAGGGCTGGGGAGAGTGTATCCTTTAGAAATGCAAGTTGCTATTTACAAACCAATTAGAGCTGATTAATGACATTTGCAGTGATAAACAAAATTCAATTAATTATCACAGGAAGTTCTTTAAACAATATTGCTACTTTAAGATAATTTCTAAGGGACATGATACCCTCAACCTTCATGAATCTTTTTAAAACGTTCACAATCATATTATCCCAAGCTTACAGCAATGATTCTTCTTCATTGATTGCAAAACATTGTTGGATTTCAAGGCTGTGGAAAACATTTCATAAGTGGAAGTTACCCTTTTTACTGTTGTGTCTTTGGTGAAGATTTAGTGTTGCAATGCTCAATCTACTTTGCAGTTTCAAATTTTAACTTGGTCATTTCTGTGCCTTTGGATCAATAATTAGTGAAGTACCATGGTCTTCAATGGTCTTGCTGAATTAAACAAGACTCACTGAAAGCAGCAGGGAGAAAAGTGAGAAGTTGATGACAGGGGTGTGGAAGGTGGTAACAGGTTGGCATTAAGCAGCCTGTTGTGGACCAGAAGAAGGACTATTTATCATAAATACTATCCCTTTTAAGCTTTGCACATGCCAGGAAAAGTGGAGGGTGCAGATATAGTTACAAAGTCTGAAAGACATTTGGACAGTAAGGGCAGCACGGTGGCACAGTGGTTAGCACTGCTGCCTCGCAGCGCCAGAGACCCGGGTTCAATTCCTGACTCAGGCGACTGACTGTGTGGAGTTTGCACGTTCTCCCCGTGTCTGCGTGGGTTTCCTCCGGGTGCTCCGGTTTCCTCCCACAGTCCAAAGATGTGCAGGTCAGGTGAATTGGCCAAGCTAAATTGCCCGTAGTGTTAGGTGAAGGGGTAAATGAAGGGGTATGGGTGGGTTGCGCTTTGGCGTGTCGGTGTGGACTTGTTGGGCCGAAGGGCCTGTTTCCACACTGTAGGTAATCTAATCTAAAGGACTCTTGCTATTCTTCACTCCACATTAATGTCGAGATGTATATCTGTCAAAAATGGAATTATCTTTCCGTAGGTGGCATCCAGCAGTCAATTTGATGATCACAGTAAAAACAGAACAAATGACAAGCATGAGAAATTTCTCATAGTGGAGATGAAACATCAACAGCAGATGAAATATACAACTTGCATTTGACAGAAGTTTTTGAGAAAAAAGGATGGATTTTTGATTGCAAAACTAAAACAGGTTAAATAAAACTCAAGCAGAAGAGTCAATGACAACACTGACGGGAAAGAAACACCAGGAAACCAAGAATCGAAATGCATTGTTCTCTATTGCTGATGGTCCTAGAAATGAATTGTAATTTTAGATTAAACTTTTATGGAACTAAAAAGGATCTAACTATGCAGTGTTTTATCTTCCTTTTATCATAAATACTATCCCTTTTAAGCTTTGCACATGCCAGGAAAAGTGGAGGGTGCAGATATAGTTACAAAGTCTGAAAGACATTTGGATAAGTTAATGAATAGAAAGCGTTAGAGGGATACAAGCCAAACACAGGCAGCTGGGGTTAGTTTAATTTGGGAACATGGTTGGTGTGTACTGGTTCCATGCTGTATGGCTCCATGACTCTATATGTCCGTATGTGTGTGTGTGTGTATATGCATGAGTGTGTGGCTACCTGTAGATTGAGTGCTTGGCATTGTTCTTGGGGTTAGAGACAAAAAAAGGCAGGTGCTGGACTCCAAAGTGGACAAGCAGGAGGCTGGAAGAGCACAGCAAACCAGGCAGCATCAGGAGGTGGGGAAGTCAGCATTTTGGGTATAACCTTCCTTTAGGAATCATTGTTCCTGGGGTTAGCAGATAATAAATCATTTTTTTTTCAATCAAAGAAACATTGTAATTAATATCTTATTGCTACAATGAAAAAAGTTAGCTACATTTCAATTTGAAAAAGAGAAAGCTTTGTGCCAAAAGAAGAACTTAAATCTTTGCTGTGACCAACCAGAAGAGAACCAATTCATCTTTTCTCAACTGATTGCAATGATATAACTTCAAAAATGCTATCACAAATCACAGCTGTTTAAAATGTTATAGTTTGCTGCCGCTTAACTTATTTTTAGCTACAGATTAAGCAGTTAATTATCTTCGCTTATCAACACATCTTGACAAAATACCCAGAGCACATTTGCAGCGTATCCTTGGATTAAAGGGTTAATAAGTGAAAGCTGTTCTTATTTGTCTTTATGGAACCATTCCATATTGGAGTAAAATTCAGATTGGAATCTATCATTAACTGGTGATGTAGTATGACCCCGTAGTTGAAAACAGTTTACTCATTCATAAATGTGGCAACTTACCATTTTTGTCACATTTTGTATATTTGTCTCAAATTGCCTGATGTGTCCAAGAACATTGAATGCTTGCTTGCCATTTTTAGTAGGTCACTATATTCCTTGTAGTACATTGTGGGGAAGGAGATAGAAGAAATTCAACTTTTTAAGAAATATTGTGTCCTGTAAATCATCAAAGCCCACGTTTAAGTTACTTCATGTGAACCAGCAAAATTTAAAACACCATGCCAATCTTATTCCATTTGTTGGTATTACATTAATATATTTCAGGAAACAATTGCCTGCTACTGGCAGATTGTGAACAATTATTGGAACATTTTGACATTGTTTACAGTTAATCCCATTGATAGCTAGCAGTCCACTGCATTTTGGAATTCTTTCTAGAGAATAAATTATGAAAGCCTGAAGATTTAGTGACAAGGATTTCTGTTGTATTCTCAAAGGATATTTGAACCTTACCTAAAAACTTTGAAATGTTACTTCTAATGCCCTGATCACACTTTCTGATACTTATTAACAACACTGAAAGTTCCTGACATAGGCATGGTGGATTTCCTGCTCACAACATTGTTTTCCCCTCCGTTGTGTCTGTTCTTTTTTCAAGGCAGCTTTCTCTTCAGGACCACACTGTAGCAGGATCTTCACTTTTAATCAATGAAAGACAACCTTGTCAAATGTTAAATTAAAATCTGAGTGCACTATATCAATTGCACTTCCCCCAGACAGCACGTCAACAATAAATGTAATGGACATTCCCTGTGCTGAATCATCTGCTGGCCCGCTGTCATGCCATCCAGTAACTCTGAAAACTATTTGTTACCCTGAGAATTAATATAAACTTGCTATAACATCTTATTTTAACTTAACATCTCTTACCTTACTTCTGGTTTCCTTTATAATTTTATTTTATGTTGACTTATTTGAATTTTCTGTCCCTTTTTCTAGTGTTGTTTACTGATATACAATTAGATCCTTCCTCTTTATATGCTTTGCTAAGGTTAAGCCATTTAAATTCACTCCCTAACAGCAACTTCTCCCCAACTAATAAAATCTGTTTCCTTATCATGGTACTCTTAGAAATTATTTTTACATACTCAACCTCCAGTGGAGAGGTTTCCCACCAGTCCTATTGTCTCTGTTCCTGTATTCCTGATGAAGGGCTTTTGCTTGAAATGTTGGATTTCCCTGCTCCTCGGATGCTACCTGAACTGCTGTGCTTTTCCAGCACCACTCTACTCCAGAATCTGGTTTCCAGCATCTGCAGTCATTGTTTTTATCCTCCTGGAAGGTAAGTGAAGACCCTGACCCTTGTTCTCAGTTTACCTGCTACCAGAATAAAGATGTCTCCCAGTCACTGCCTGTTTCAACATCTTCACCCCCACCCTCTCCTTGATACAAGGTCACAAATAAATGGAGGGTCAAGACCATTAACACTAAAAATGAGAACTGTCACATGGAGTTTTTTGGAGGCTAGGGATAAGACCTTTTAAAATTCCCTAAGGGCAAGATCAAGTGTGGGCCCTCAATCTCGACTAGAAACACAACATCATGATGCTTCTAGAATATAATAGAACCTTCAAAGAAAGATGGTGCTATCATCTAATATGGTCTGAGGAATACTTGAGACCTAATGCAAAGAGGGAAAAGGAGATTTTTTTTAAACTTATTTTTGAATCAACCTGCTCAGTAATATCATTACACATCTTTGGACCAGTTGGAACTTGAACCTTGGCCTCCTGGCTGTAAAGTAGGGATATTACCATTGTGCCACATAAATCCTAAAGCTTGTGAATTGCACTCAAGTCAGATTGGAGTTGAACCTACAATCTTCTGATCTGTAGGCGGATGCATTACCTTTTGCACCACCAATCCATCTATAAAGGTGAAGCATATAAGCAAAGGTGAAGAGTTAATTGGTTTTGAAATGGTGGTCTAAATGTGGGGCACTAGTAATCAGTGGGAGTGACTCTTATGGAGTATGGCAAAGTGAAATATAATGTGGACTTGAATTCAAGTCATCTTGTAAAGTATAATTTTGTCGAAGTATAGAATTGTAAAGTTTAGGGGTATGATTACCACACTTTTGTTTTCTGAAAATAAGCTTCATGACCAGCGAAACAATTAAGTTACACTCTGGACTTGTGTTATTTCTTCTGCAAAAAAGATGCAAGATATAGCCTTCACACTTGCCTATGTAGTTCTTCCTTACAAAAGTAAGATAAGAAGTGAAGATCTTTTCATTGGAGTTAGAACCTAATGATTTGAATAAGAATGGAGGTTTGGGCAGACTGGGTAAAAACAATGACTGCAAATGCCGGAAACCAGATTCTGGATTAGTGGTGCTGGAAGAGCACAGCAGTTCAGGCAACGTCCAAAGTGCAGTGAAATCGATATTTCGGGCAAAAGCCCTTCATCAGGAATAAAGGCAGTGAGCCTGAACCGTGGAGAGATAAGCTAGAGGAGGGTGGGGGTAGGGAGAAAGTAGCATAGAGTACAATGGGTGAGTGGGGGAGGGGATGAAGGTGATAGGTCAGCGAGGAGACGGTGGAATGGATAGGTGGAAAAGGAGCTAGGCAGGTCGGACAAGTCCGGACAAGTCATGGGGACAGTGCTGAGCTGGAAGTTTGGAACTAGGGTTTGGGCAGACTGTTAATTATCATGGATAGAGTTTATCAAAAGTAGTCTCCTGAGTACTTATAAGGCATGATCAGATTTTGACAAATTTAGAGTGACTGAAGACAGCAATAGGGAAGAGTACATGATGAAGTTCAGTATATTATATGCATGAGTGCAGAAATGTCTTGAAATTACCCAATGTGTGCTAACATTAAAGTTATTGGATTTGATACAATGTTTTTAAGTGTATGTCTATCCATACATTTAATTCCTGTCAGGAATTAAATGTGTGGATAGACATACATTACTCGAAAAAATGTCATAGATACTGAAAACATTTTTTTTGGAATGAATGGTACCCTAGTGGCTATCACAATTGATCTGTCCATTATGTGATGATGCTACTCCTTTAACAAGGTTATGTTGTTCTTGATTTTTTTCAGTACGGGTTGTAAAGGCAGTGGTGCTGAAATGACGAACAGAAACTGTCTCAATCGACAATCAGAGGAGGTCTTTAGGTTTTTTTATTAACATTGCTGTACAATGAAAGGGGATTGACCAATTCTCCCAGTTCAGCATATTTTCTCTGAGAATTTTACAGGGAATGTAGGTAGCGGCGCATAGCTGCAAGCGTGGAGTGGAGGATCCGGAGGGAAGTCTGTTGCTGGTGGCTTTAGATTTGTTGTAGGAGACATCAAACAATTCTTCCACCGCCTTCGCCTCCACGCCTACTTCTTCAACCAGGATTCTCGCCCACCCTCTGATGACCCCTTCTCCTGCCTCCAACACACCCCATCCACCTGGACACCCCGTGATGGCCTTTTACCTGCCCTTGATCTCTTCATAGCCAACTGCCGCCGTGACATTAACCGCCTCAACCTGTCTACCCCTCTCACCCACTCCAATTCTCACCCTTAGAACGGGCAACCCTCCACTCCCTCTGTTCCAACCCCAACCTCACCATCAAACCAGCAGACAAGGGAGGCACGGTAGTAGTTTGGCGCACTGACCTTTACACCGCTGAGGCTAAACGCCAATTTGCAGACACCTCCTCCTACTTCCCCCTTGACCATGACCCCACGTCCCACCACCAAACCATCATCTCCCAGACCATCCATCACCTCAGAGGATCTCCCATCCACCGCCTCCAACCTCATAGTCCCACAACCCCGGCCGACCTATTGTCTCAGCCTGCTCCTGCCCCACTGAACTCATCTCTGCATACCTCGACACGGTCCTGTCCCCCTTAGTCCAAGAACTACCCACCTACGTTCGGGACACCATCCATGCCCTCCACCTCCTCCATGATTTTCGCTTCCCTGGTCCCCAACGCCTTATCTTCACGATGGACATCCAGTCCCTGTACACCTCCATCCCCCGTCACGAAGGACTCAAAGCCCTCCGCTTCTTCCTTTCCCACTGTACCCACCAGTACCCTTCCACTGACACCCTCCTTCGCCTGACTGAACTGGTCCTCACCCTCAACAACTTCTCTTTCCAATCCTCCCGCTTCCTCCAAACCAAAGGAGTAGCCATGGGCACCCACATGGGCCCCAGCTATGCATGCCTCTTCGTAGGATATGTGGAACAGTCCATCTTCCGCAGCTACACTGGCACCACCCCCCATCTTTTCCTCCGCTACATCAATGACTGTATCGGCGCTGCCTCGTGCTCCCATGAGGAGGTTGAACAGTTCATCCACTTTACCAACACCTTCCACCCCAACCTCAAATTTACCTGGAACGTCTCAGACTCCTCCCTCCCCTTCCTAGACTTTTCCATTTCTATCTCGGGCGACTGAATCAACATTTACTACAAACCAACCAACTCCCACAGCTACCTAGACTACACCTCCTCCCACCCTGCCCCCTGTAAAAACGCCATCCCATACTCCCAATTCCTTCATCTCCGCCGCATCTGCTCCCAGGAGGACTAGTTCCAATACCGTACAACCCAAATGGCCTCCTTCTTTAAAGACCGCAATTTCCCCCCAGACGTGATTGATGATGCCCTCCACTGCATCTCCTCCACTTCCCGCTTCTCCGCCCTTGAGCCCCGCCCCTCCAATCGCCACCAGGACAGAACCGCACTGGTCCTCACCTACCACCCCACCAACCTCCATATATATCCGTATCATCCATCGTCATTTCCGCCACCTCCAAACGGACCCCACCACCAGGGATATATTTTCCCTTCCCTCCCCTATCAGCATTCCGAAAAGACCACTCCCTCCGTGACTCCCTCGTCAGGTCCACACCCCCCACTAACCCAACCTCCACTCCCAGCACCTTCCCCTGCAACCGCAAGAAATGCAAAACTTGCGCCCACACCTCCCCCCTTACTTCCCTCCAAGGCCCCAAGGGATCCTTCCAAATCCGCCACAAATTCACCCGCATCTCCACACACATCATTTACTGCATCTGCTGCACCCAATGTGGCCTCTTCTATATTGGGGAGACAGGCCGCCTACTTGCGGAATGTTTCAGGGAACACCTCTGGGACACCCGGACCAACCAACCCAACCACCCCGTGGCTCAACACTTCAACTCCCCCTCCCACTCCACCAAGGACATGCAGGTCCTTGGACTCCTCCATCGCCAGACCATAGCAACACGATGGCTGGACGAAAAGCGCCTCGTCTTCCGCCTCGGAACCCTCTAACCACAAGGGATGAACCTAGATTTCTCCAGTTTCCGAATTTCCCCTCGCCCCCACCTTGTCTCAGTCAAATCCCTCGAACTCAGCACCACCTTCCTAACCTGCAATCTTCTTCCTGACCTCTCCACCCCCACTCTGGCCTATCACCCTCACCTTGACCTCCTTCCACCTATCGCATTTCCAACGCCCCTCCCTCAAGTCCCTCCTCCCTACCTTTTGTCTTAGCCTGCTGGACATACCTTCCTCATTCCTGAAGAAGGGTTCATGCCCGAAATGTCAACTCTCCTGTTCTTGGATGCTGCCTGACCTGCTGTGCTTTTCCAGCAACACATTTTCAGGTTTTTTTCTAGTTTGGTTTTAGTTTTAATAGGGAGTTAGAAAACAGCTGGTAGCAGAGAAGCAATTACAACTTCAACAGAGGTCTTACTTGAAGTTTCTCTCTGAAATCTCTCCTCCCTGTAAGAACCTGTGTTTGAATTTAACTTTTGCCAAGGAGTGTGTTTATAGGCTGTTGCAGGAATGGGAACAGTTTCATTAAATTACGATTTTTGAGTCATTTGAACTCAAAAAGTTAGGTTATTCTAAATTCTGTTTCTTATGTTCCTGTTTCAACCATATTGTATAAATAAATTCTGTTTTGCTTGAAGTTGAGTGGCTTAATCAGCTGCATCACTCCTGAAATATCTACTAGACATCTGTCTTCTAACAAATAAAGAAGGGCTACCTTCTTAAAATATTTTGGGGAGGTCTGGCCTGGTGCATGACAATCATCAAGCAAACTGTCAATTGCAACAGTTTGATTATTCATAGCTGTGCAATATTTGGGTATGAGACGTATTTGCCTCCTCACCATCTTGTGCATCTCTTTCAGGATCTTCAATTTGTAATTCACAACAACCCTAGGAGGCAATATAGGTTGGGAAGTATCTAGTTAATAAATGAATGTGATTTTTAAGATATAGACAACAGCATTTTGGATGAATTCAACTTTATGAAAATAGAAAACCTGACAAGAAGGAGATGAGAGTAGCAGGGTCTGTGGGCAACCAGGCATGGCTAAGTTAGTTTAATGCAGAAATGAGGATGGGCATTATAATGAAGTTTGATGTAAGCAGTCTTTATGGAAGAGAGAATAGGGGGTTGAGTGCTCAGATTGTGACCAAATAGGAATATTGATAATCACAGTAGGATAAGCAATCTAAACTGTGCAAAAGAGGGAAATAGAAATCATTGAGATAGCAGTCATTGAATACTATTAACCAGACGGACGAAATTGTTTGTTTTTGTCCTATGTTTATCCCATGCAGTATTCTTCTAATTATGCATTGTTAACTTCAATCATCAGTTATCAAACAAGTCCATATTTTATACCATCACTCCAATTATCAGGGTGCTGTTGGGTATGAGGTAAAAAAAGAAGCATGCCCTGATTCAGACTGATGGCAGATGGTCTTAACTCCAGAACCTTACACAAGGAAATATTTCTTTGAAGGAAACATAATTCTGGTGGTAATAGCCCACTGATATCTACTGTTGGCAAAATAAAACTTGACAATTCACTCAGTGTTCCTGTCCTGATTTTAAAAATTCTCATGCTATTCCCTCCACTAATTAACACTTTTGCAATGAAGCAGCCTCTCTAGCTATGTGACAACCCAAAGGTAATACAACAGTGTGATAAAAAAGATATTAATTTTCAGGTATCTATCTGATTTCATACATTGGAGCATAAGGAAAGAAATGTTATTGTAAAAGTTAATGTTATTCCTTATAGAAGGGGTAGTAATAGTATACAGTCAACAAAGAATCTGATTCACTGTCTCATTCCATTGTGAAAGTCTGTAAATAAGTTGAACTTAGTGCTTTTAGTTTTGCGCTAACTCATTTTGGTCCAGAGCCTCTGGCAACTGTCCAGCATTTCACCCCAACAACCATTCCCCACCCTAGGTCTAAACAATGAGTATTGTAGGCCATTTGATAGTGCAGGATATTACTGCCTAGCCTAAATCTGTCCTCACCCAACATTCAAATACTGGCCCTGAAAGCAACTAAATTAAGCACACACTGGGGAATCAAACTTGTAGCATATTTGGTTCAAATATCATGTGTCAAACTAAATCCTTCAACAAGTTTAAGTGAGTCTTTAGTGCCTGGGCAAGGCTCAAGGGAAATACAATGCCAATGTCCGAGACAACCAATTTCACAGAAGGACATTATCTGATATATTGTTTATTGAACCTTGCTGTTGTATTTCCTACATAATAGTGATTACACGCCAAAAATTTTTCACTAACTGATGTATTTTCAGAAAATGTGAGGTCATGAAAGGCACTATATAAATGCAAGTACTTCTCTACTGCCTTTTATACCCTAATATTACTGATCCTAATAAATTTGTCCAATCACTGAAGTGTTTCATCAAAGATAACTGATTGATTCAGTTAAACAACAATGAGGTATAATTTTCACAATGTAACAGATGTTCATTTGGTACAACATAAAATATTGCTCCATAAAATAGTATACCATCACAAATATTTAAACATTGTAACAGTCAACAGCTGTTTTTATGTAGTTGCAATTCTGTCACAAACATGTCATTAAATCTTTTACACGTCATTACATTTTAAAACAGAAAGCCAAAGGAGACGTTTACTCCATCAAATGTGATCTCCGAGTACAGCCTGACTTCAAAACTGGGAAGGGAATTACCTCCTAAAGGAAAGAATTATTCAAGCATAAATTATGTGGTCCTTTTATGCTGGGTTTACAGAAGAGACCAATTAAAATTGCCCCTGGAGTGCGTTGGAGTGGGTGAAGTTGACAGTGATCATTATTTGTTTCCTAATGTCATCACACCTTTAATTGTGCCCTCATGTACTTTGTTTCTTTCTATTAGGTTTGCCTTGCGGTTTAGGTTGTCAGATAATTTGTCTGCAATTACAGCAGGGATTTTCAAGGAGCTGGAAAATTGTTCTGCTTGTGCTGTGACTTTCTCACAAGGCTTCCAGAGACAGAGGAATTCCATATTGTCACTTATCCTGAATGCTTCACCTCAATTTGAATTATATAGTGAATCCTGGAAAGAAATTAAGGAACTAATTTCCATGTTACCTTAGTGTCAATGTAGGTCCCTCTCCTTTGCTGTTTATTTTATTGGACATGCAGCATGTGCTTCATAAAGGATATATGACTCCATTGAACCCCCTCTTCCACAATTTTTGCAAATTGGCAAAAAGGTAGCGACTCAGTGGAGGCAAAAGATTTTTACCTCTGTGTGTCTGTTTGAGACATGAGTCACAGAGAGGGGGTCACTTAAGAGATTCTTTGAAATGAAATTTTGTCAATAAGTGCTCACAAATATGACCAGCCAACTGTTAGCTTGCAAAAAAAAAACAGCATGCCAGTCTCTCAATAGAAGGAGTAAAGATGTAAAGGAATAATTGGCTTGCAATTGGCTGCAATAATCTCAGGATATTTTAACGTTCTATAAAACTACAGAAATACTCTGGAACTGGCCTCAGGATTACAATGTAGGAAACATAACATCTAATTTGCATACAGCGGGGTTGTGCGATCTGCAATAAATTAAGGGCCTTCATTTGAGGGATAAATGTTATCACAAAAAGTGTTGTTACTTCTCCCTGAATGGACAGGTAGGGCTTCAGATTATTGTTTTATTCAACCCCAACAATGCAACGTTATCTCAGTACAGCACTGGTGAATTAATTCAAATTCCTATCAACCTCTAGAGCAGGACTTGAACTAACAACTTGGAACCAAGAATGTTCCCAACAAGCTATGACCAATTCCTCAGTGAAGATAGAGCTTACTATGAAACAACAAGGATGTCCATTATGATGTCACTCTCTATTAACTTATGCCATTTTGAAAAGCAAATGAGGCACATGTGAAGTACTGCCTTACAAAGTCAAAACAGTTTGTTGAATTGGAAGATCAGCTTGTAGTACACTGAATAAGACCAAACCAATCCCAAGGGCTGCAAACAAGAAGCCACTCACCAAGCACACCGATACAAAATCAACTCCTAGATTCCTGTAGAAGAAATGAATAACTTAACAATTGTTCAATAATATTTGTACAGTCTGCTGATCTCTATACCCTTCCCCCTTTGCTTGTGAACTTTATGCATTGGGACAATCATTATCATAGGACAAACTGCACACTGAACTCAGTAAATGCCCATATTGTGAGAAAGAGAACATCAGGCTGAAATATTAAATTTCTATTTCTCACTCCAGAGCTGAGCTGATGAGGTTGTTCTGTTTTAATTCCAAATTTTCGGCTTCCATGGTATGTTGGTTTTTTTCCTTGAAATGTGATCATCGTTGTCAAACAAGCTAACTATCTGCTCTCATAAAGCACAGTAAAGTAACTAGAAGCATGTCTGACTTAGCAGCATAAGTTGAGAAATAAACATTGTCCAACACATCATCAAGTTCATCCAGTTCTGAGGAAGGATCACTCAACCCAAAACGTTAAGATTTCTGTCCCCAGATTCTGCCCCACCTGCTGAGCTTTTCCAGCAATTTCTAATTTTGTTTCAGAGCTCATCTATGCTTTGAACAGATCTGCAGTGCCTCATTTTAAAATAACATTAGAAAAATAACATTGTCAACAATCAATATTCCTTTACAGACACACTGAGCTGTTAACTTAAGCTGTGTGTTCAAGCTCTGCAATTGGACTTAAACCTTTGACATTCTAACCAATGGAGAGAGTGCTACCAGCTTGGAGATTTCACTCAGATCATTTAAAATACCTGAAGGATTTATTGCACAGAAATTAAAAAGGTTCTTTGACTTTCAGTCTAAAGAACTAGCCATAATTCTCCGAAATGATCAGTGATTTAGTTAATCTTCTCTGTCCACCAAGGTTATAAGACATCCTTAGGATTCTTATAATGGACTGCTGCTTTAGTGGGCCTGATAATAAACTACATTGTGAATCTTTATCAGTCTTTCTATTGCCCTTCCTTTTTCCAATTATTCTGTAAGATGTGAGTAATGATGTATTCAGTTTGTGTTCAGGCCATTCTGACATATTGTTTGATGAAGTGAAGCAGACAGTTTGCACCCAGACACTGTTCAACCGAAATTACACAATGAAACTTCACATACCAGGCTCTTACTTGAGTTTTAGAGTTCACTTGAAAACAAAATATAGTTCCCCTTTCTGCAGAAACACTGTAAGAAGTTACTTTACAGTTTCACTTCTTATAAATTAGTCATGTTGCATGAAGGATGTGGCTCCTGGAATACAAAAAGCCTTTAACCCAATTAGGTGTGCTTGAATGCTTGAACACTGGGACACATCTAAGCTCATTTTGCTCCGCACACCTAACTCCCATACAGCTCCCAGCAAGAATTTCTAATTAGGAAAAGATACCTTTGCTTACTTCTTATGTTTCCCTGCAATGTATCAGGAACATTGGGATCATCTGTATTACTGACACCCTTTCAAACATATAAGGCTTGATTTTACCACAGGTTGAGAATCAGGCAGAATGGGGTGGGATTCTGAAACAGGTAAAAATCCACTCCACCCCTTGGTATTGTTTGCTCATAGGCCTCAGTTGAGCTTCTGTTTTGTTGACCAATCCGAACATGGCATGTGTAGAGATTTGGCTGGCAGCAGGCCATTGCTATTGACCAAATTACCCCTGGCAATCAGGTAAGCTGTGGGAATGAGTATTAGAGTGAGGAGCATCTCAATTGGGAAGAGGGAGAGCCTAGGGTAAAAAAGATCTAGAATGTTCCTCTCACCCTCCATCATCCAAGTTAAAATCGGCTTCTTGTGATCCAGCTTTTCTTTCCACTAGATTGACTTGACATAAAAGTCCATTCAAACCTGGTTAAAATATCAGTCATATTCTAAAGACATTATCAATGTCCAATCCACATATTCAGAGAAGGACCTCAACAGAAACCTATAGGTGTCTTTCTCACCTGCTCAGGATTTCGGCTTAAAATCGATGACTAGCTGGATGAAAGCAGAATTCTCAGAGTGATTTTAACTGCAATGTCTGAAGATCATCATTACAATCTCTCCTACAATATCAATCATTTACGTTTCTGAAAATGAGATTACTCAATCTAGAAAATAGTTGGTGCTGAAAGAGCCCTATTTATTCATTGAAGTGGTCAAGCCTATTTTGGAACAATAGTAATTGGGCTTTACTTCATGTCATCTCATGTACAAAAAAGGTTCCCCATAAAACACAATCACTCCCACCAACAGCACATCAAATGTTTATAAAAGCTGGCAGCTGCTTTGAAAGATCTACAATTGCAGTTGTTCTATTGAATTATACATTATTACACTTTTTACCTGTCATCAAATGTTTTGAGCAATAAGCCAAAGGAATTGTGTACTTTGCTAAGGCTAACTGCAGAATGAGGCCATTCCCTGGCTCAAGTTCCACATCCAAAGTTATTCCTCCATAGACTGAGGTGCTGACTAAAAGCTGAGGTCAATGGAATGCTCAGAGGGCATGGGTGTAGAAACAGCAGACTGTTCAACATCACTTGGAGTCATAGAGTCATAGAGATGTACAGCATGGAAACAGATCCTTCGGTCCAACCCGTCCATGCCAACCAGATATCCCAACCCAATCTAGTCCCACCTGCCAGCACCCGGCCCATATCCCTCCAAACCCTTCTTGTTCATATACCCATCCAAATGCCTCTTAAATGTTGCAATTGTACCAGCCTCCACCACATCCTCTGGCGGCTCATTCCATACACGTACCACCCTCTGCGTGAAAAAGTTGCCTCTTACATCCCTTTTATATCTTTCCCCTCTCACTCGAAACCTATGCCCTTTAGTTCTGGACTCCCCCACTCCAGGGAAAAGACTTTATCTATTTATCCTATCCATGCTCCTCATAATTTTGTAAACCTCTATAAGGTCACCCCTCAGCCTCCGATGCTCCAGGGAAAACAGCCCCAGCATGTTCAGCCTATCCCTGTAGCTCAAATCCTCCAGGTAAAAAATGAGGTCTGCAGATGCTGGAGATCACAGCTGAAAATGTGTTGCTGGTTAAAGCACAGCAGGTTAGGCAGCATCCAAGGAATAGGAAATTCGACGTTTCGGGGATGAAGGGCTTATGCCCGAAACGTTGAATTTCCTATTCCTTGGATGCTGCCTAACCTGCTGTGCTTTAACCAGCAACACATTTTCAGCTCAAATCCTCCAACCCTGGCAACATCCTTGTAAATCTTTTCTGAACCCTTTCAAGTTTCACAACATCTTTCCGATAGGAAAGTGACCAGAATTGCACACAATATTCCAACAGTGGCCTAACCAATGTCCTGTACAGCTGCAACTTGACCTCCCAACTCCTGTACTCAATACTCTGACCAATAAAGGAAAGCATACCGAATGCCTTCTTCACTATCCTATCTACCTGCGACTCCACTTTCAAGGAGCTATTTTGTCTTACATCAATGTTAGAAATCCAGATTTCCACTTGCAAGTGACTAAAAAAGAGAGTAATGGCAACTAGGACATCAGGGCAAGTCAGTGTCCATAACAACTGGAATGTTGTTTCCACACTAAGCTATCCATTTGTCACTCCAATCTTGATCCCTGATGACAACAAAAAGGTTGCCCTCTTTGTGGCAAGGACTGCACCTTATTCTGAAAACTCTGTGATTTTATGGGTACACCCATACTCCCTTTGCAAATTACAGTACAAGCAGATTCATACCGTCAAGTCGGGAACATCAAACAAAACATTGACAAGATTCCAAAAGCAAGAAACCAGATTTTGAGGTCATAACCAAAACATGCCTAAAAAAAATGCATCTGGCAGTAGAATATTGCAAGTTGTACTATATTTTGGGAGTATAGAGAAGGAATAAACATTTGAAAGCTTTACTAATTAGAGGTAACATATTGGTAATAAATATCAGTCACATTGAGGAATAGGAACCAATCTGTTTGGAGCGAGGTAAAGGCTACAAAGGAACTGACTATGTAAATATGATTATTTTACAAATTGTTCAATAATAGAAGGGGAGGAAGAAATATCTAACCAAATCTATTTGCAAAAGTAACAGAATATTAGTCACAGATGATTTCAACTATCCTGACAAACTAACAGGGAATTAAGTCATGCGAATGGAATCTTAATGGTGTCCATAAAACCCAATCTTACCCAGAACGCAAGAAGCCTTCAAGAGTAATCATTTCTAGATCTAGTAAAGCAAAATGAACTGTTACAAATGAGAGAGGTTAGTATAGGAGAACATTGAAGCAATAGTGATCATAGTGTAATAAAGTTTAAGGTAATGATTCATAGAGGTCATAAGGTAAAAACAAACATTAGGGATTTGATAAATCTTCATTTTAGAATATAATAATGAAACTTGTAAATGAACGAGAAAACAATCATTTATAAAGAGAGACAGCAGGGGCAAATATTTTAAAATGTGATAAAGAGCACAGGAGAAATGTAGTCTGCTAAAAACCAATCACATACTAATCAGTAATAAGACACAATGGATGAACACAGCTAACAGTGAAATTGAAGCAAAATAAATAATACAGACAATAGAATCATAGAGATGTGCAGCACAGAAACAGACCTTTCAGTCCCATTCATTCATGCTGACCGGATATCTGAAATTAATCTAGTCCGATTTGCTAACATTTGGGCTATAAGCCTGCAAACCCTTCCTATTCACATATCCATCCAGATACCTTTTAATTGTTGTAATTGTACCAGCCTCCACCAGCTCCCCTGGCAGCATATTCCACACATGTAGCACCTAGTTTTGGACTCATCCAGCCTGGGGAAAGACCTTGTTTATTTCCTCTTTCCACGCCCCTCATGATTTTATAAACCTCTGTCAGGTCACTCCTCAGCCTTTGAGGCTCCAGGGAAAATAGCCCCAGACTTATCAGCTTCTCCCTATAGCTCAAACCCTCCAACCCTGACAATCCTTATAAATCTTTTCAGAACCCTTTCAAGTTTCACAGCATCTTTCCTATAGCGAGGAGACTAGAATTGTATGCTGTATTCTAAAAGTAACCGAACCAATCTCCTATACAGCCGCAACATGACTTCCCAGCTCCTATACTGAATGCATTGACCAATAAAGGCAAGCGTATCAAATGCCTTCTCCACCACCCTAACTACCTGTGACTCCACTTTCAAGGAACTATGAACTTGCACTCCAAGTTCAGCAACACACCAAAGGATCTTACCATTAAGTACATGGACAATAAAAGAGAGCATGAGAAAAAGAGTTTGGTACAGAAGTCAAAAAAAACTAAGAAGACAAAGATGAAGTTAAATTAAATTCCTGAGGAACATAAAACTAATAAACTTTTCGACAGACACGTTAATAAAAACAAAGAATTAACATAGGCTTGGGTGGTTGAGTTCAGGTGCTCTATATCTCTACTGTCATGGGAATGCGCCATGGACAGTCCTGCAGGATCCCTGCGAATAATCTGGGGACTCACAGTAAGTGAATTGGGCATTCTAATGAAGGGCTTTTGCCTAAAACATCAATTCTCCTGATCCTCGGATGCTGCCTGACTTGCCATGCTTTTCCAGCACCACACTCTCGACCGTAATCTCCAGCATCTGCAGTCCTCACTTTCGCTCAGTCAGGAGTCTGTTCATTCATTATGTGGGACTGTCTTTCAAAGCGATTCAAGATGGGATGACAGTCAGTCCTGAGGTCTGTCCACTGTAAGTCACATAGGGATATTAGGAGTTATTGCTCTGATAGGGAAGCTGGAGAGGTCAATTCTGTGGATTGGACGTAGCATGCGGGGATGCAGAGGAGATAATAATCATGACTGAGGGCAATTCTACATGGAAGGGGAAAGAAGATTGAGCATGAAAGAGAACGTAGTAATTCAGGAGAGGGTCTGCACTACATTGGCTTCATTGGGGGAAGGGAAGGTGCTACTATTGTCATGATGACACGGTATGCCTGAGGCTCAGGATTAAAGAGGAGGAATGAACAGTTTAATAACTGAATTGGATGTGATTGTAAGGTAGAGTAAAGCTAAAGATGTTGATAGAGAGGGCAACAAAGAAATGAATAGGAAGATTTGGGTTGGGGGTTGGCCACTTAAACAGGCAGAGTCTATGATTCATTCCGTGAAGCCTGACTGCTATTTCCTTTCATCCTCATCCAAGTAACAAGTGCAGAATGAAAATGAGAATGACAGCTCCCACACCCAGATTGTACAGAGTAGGTGTTTAATTCTGTAATGGGCTAGGGGTGATGTGGTTTGTCTGAAATGGACACCCACGCAGGACAAAATGCTGCATGATTGACTATGTCAAAAAATCCTGGCCACAAGCACTTTTGGACACTTGACCAGAACATGCAGCAATACAAATCAATACCATTAATGGCTTTGAGGTAGAAGAAATGTTTATGGTCTGAAAAGATTCACCCTGGTTGCCAAAGTAGCAATCACTTTCCAAAGTCCCATAACAGGAGCTGTTCACTCTGCACATTGGACCATGAAATGATCACACCATTAGTCGACATGCAATGCTGCCTTCCTTGGGTACAGTGGGGGTTGGGGTGATCTCCTTATTATTCTAATCACACTTAAAACTTGTGACTGTACATGCACCAAAAGACCTCAGCAAGAGATTTCTGAACAAGGGAAACGGAGTGCAGCATCCCGAAAAAGGTAATGCCACTGGCTTCATTGCCAGGGGCCTCCTTTTGGGAGCATGCTGCTCAAATGTTATTTATCTATACTCTGAATGCTGAATGATCACATTGCTGAGGAGTTTCTTTGTTTCTGACATTGCCCACACAGGTTCATTGGAACCGCCCTCAATGGATCCTGGTGCAGATGCAGGAGTTGTCCTGTCTCTGCTGCGTTAAGGGCTGTGACACGAATGGATAAAGAATACATGCACTAAAATGGGACTAGCATCGGCCTCCACCGGACGTGGAGCCGACCCTTACTGCGGAGCTTGCAACTATAGGAGTCCTCATGATCTGGCAAAGATGCAGGAGAAACGCAGGCACTCAGCAGTGGTACTGGATTCTGTCTGGAGGTAGTGGTCAGAACATAACGTGGTGCTGTCCAGTAAATCTGCAATGCAACATTTCCTTCCAGTGAGGCCAATGTTTGATATAGGATGGGTCCTTCAACTTCAGGTTTCAATGCAACTCATGTCTGGGGCTTCATTCAGGCACCTGACACTTGGACTCTCTGTGCCATTCAACTGGAGAATATGTCCAGGTTGTGAGATGAATGATATGGATCTCTGATCTGAACATTGCTCTGATACAGAGATTCTTCAGTTGGAATCCTACAGTGCAACAATATCGGCTAAGTAATGTAGGAAAGATTTCCCTGTGCATGTAGTTCAATGGACCTAGTTGTGTGAAGTAATCTTTCAGTGACTGTGGATGTTTAAATACAGTGGAGCAGATGAGTAGTCTCCATCAGCCCTACAAGAGTCAATGACCTGGAGCATTTCTGATTCAACATCTGCAGAGATATGGCAGTAATATGCTCACCAGCATGAGCCCCCATCTCTAATCCAGCCAAAACACTTGTCAGTATCTGAGCTCTGGAGGGTACAGGAGGCTGTCTTGCTGGTGATTTGTCCAAGGATTCTGTGGCTTCTTCCTCAGAGATGGATGAGGAGAAGGTGTCTGGCGAGTAAACCCTCTTGACAGTGTAAAGTGTGCAGATCCCACTGATGCCTGCAGGAGGCAAAAGAAAGAACAAGTTGTGAAATAGAGGAAGATGTTCAGGCATGCACAAGTATATTCATAGTGACAGTCATAGGAGAGCAACACAGCAATGAACAATGATTCTGACTTGGTTATTGGGACATGTGGAATACAACAGCACCAGTGATCATAGTCCTCACCAGCCAGGGCAAGGATCTTATACTCATAGTGGGTAAGGAGATGAATACCAGGCAGCTCACCTTCTATCTTGTTGCATTTCTACTGGAAGGAATGGGATGAAAGTGGCTGGCACAGTTGTTAGTGCTGGTGTAGATGGGGGGAAGGTGGTAAGGTTAAAGGTGTCAACAGGGCAAAAGGAGATAGATTGGCCTTTGTTTTTCTGATGCATGACATACTTGGGCAAGTTTGGGAGCTTGACTAAAGACTCTGCTTCCCTCTGTCTTGGACCAACAGGCTTTCTACAAAAAATAAGACAGATTGTGGTCTCCATGTCAACAAAGAACACAGTTTTCTCCTTTCATTATCAGAGTAGTAAATATGAAGAGTCATTTGCCAAGAAATGGCATCAACTATAAGTGAATAAAGGGGTAATTTTGGTTAGCTAGTTCACGAAAAAATAAAAATAAGATTTTGATTTATATAGGACATTTCATGACAGCTGAAAGTCTCAAAGCACAGTCCACCTAATGCCACATCGGATATGTGAACATCTGAAATCGGAGCAGGATTAGGACATTTAAGCCTGCTCCACCACTTAGTAACTTCATGGCTGATCTGTTTGTAACCTCAAATCCACATCCCAGCTAACCTCTCTTTACCAAGAATTGATGCACCACTCTTCAGGATCCTCAAACACTCTTCCTTTTCAGGAAGACCTGTGACCCTCTGTGAGAAATAATTCCACCTCAGCTGTTTTTAATGGACAATCAGTTATGTTTAACCTATGGCAGCTTGTGCTACTTTCCCCATAATAAGAAACATCCTTTCCTGATCTGCCATGTCAAAACCCTCAGGATATTATAAGCTGGATTTCCCATAGAGTGAACCACAGTGGAGGAGACCAAGCCATTGCAGGGAGTGCACATAAAAAGACTGTTGAACTTTTACCTTTATTTCTTAACTTTTCCACTTAGTAATAGAAAGGACTGTAATGTTAACTTTTTACTTCATTTCTTTACTTTTCTACTTATACGAAGGACAACAGTAATGCTTTACTTTTAACTTTGTTTTCTGTTTTACTACTTGTACCTACGTTTTGTACGTAGATGCCTTCATACCTAAGATGGTGGTGTATGGCAACATTGTGCACTTTTCATTGTACTCCTGTCCTTCTGTACATGAGTTCATGTAACAATAAGTCTTAAATCAAATAAATATATTTTCAACAAGTTGCCTCATAAATTCTTTGCCTCATTGGATGTAAGCCTCGAGTGTCCAATGTTTCCTCACAAATCATTCTACTCATTTCAGGTTCTTAGCCTGGCAAATCTTGCTTGAATTGCTTCCAATTGCTTCCTGACATATATTTTGCATCAGTATTTACTGTGGAAAACGATATGGAAGATATAGACTGTAGGGAAATGGATAGTGACATCTTGCAAAATGTCCAGATTATAGAGGAGGAAGTGCTGGATGTCTTGAAACAGATAAAGGTGGATAAATCCTCAGGACCTGATCAGATGTACCTGAGAACTCTGTGGGAAGCTAGCGAAGTGATTGTTGGGCCTCTTGCTGAGATAAATGTATCATTGATAGTCACAGGTGAGGTGCCGGAAGACTGGAAGTTGGCAAACATGGTGCCACTGTTTAAGAAGGGTGGTAAAGATAAGCAACTATAGACTGGTGAGCCTGGCCTCAGCGGTGGGCAAGTTGTTGGAGGGAATCCTGAGGGACAGGATGTACATGTATTTGGAAAGGCAAGGATTGATAGGTATAGTCCACATGGCTTTGTGTGTGGGAAATCATGTCTCACAAATTTGATTGAGTTTTTTCAAGAAGTAACAAAGAAGATTGATGAAGGCAGAGTAGTAGATGCGATCTATATGGACCGTCAGTAAGGTGTTCAACAAGGTTCCCCATGGGACACTGATTAGCAAGGTTAGATCTCATGGAATACAGGGAGAACTAGCTATTTGGATACAGAACTGGCTCAAAGGTAAAAGACAGAGGATGGTGGTGGAGGGTTGTTTTTCAGGCTGGAGACCTGTGAACAGTGGAGTGCCACAAGGGTTGGTGCTGGGCCCTCTACTTTTTGTCATTTACATAAATGATTTGGATGCGAGCATAAGAGGTACAGTTAGTAAGTTTGCAGATGACACCAAAATTGGAGGTGTAGTGGATAGCAAAGAGGATTACCATTCTATTAGTTTTCTAATTACATGGGGTACATATATACTTACTTTTTACAATTCATGTCATGAGACTCGCAGTGCCCTCTGCATTTCAAAACTCTGCAATCTCTCACCATTTAGAAAACTTTTATTCTTCCTACCAATGTATACAATTTCACATTTCTCCCAAAATTGTATTCCTTTGTCAGATCTTTGATCATTCACTTTACCATTATATACTTGTAGTCTTTTGGAAGATTAACAAGGCAAGGGAGTACATGATAAACGGTAGGACACGGGGTAATACTGATGATCGGCAAGATCATGGTGTGAAAGTACATTAATCATTGAAGGAAATGGGACAGATGAATGATGGTTAAGAAGGTATATAGGATATTTGCCTTTATTCGGTGAGGCATTGAATAGAACAGCTGGGGGTGTGGGGTGCAGTGGTTACAATGGAGTTATATCGGATGTTAGGTAGGCCATAGTTGGAATGCAATTCTGATCACCACTCTATTGGAAGGATGTGGTTGAACCAGAGAGGTTGCAGAGGTAATTCACTGAGATGTACTGATGCCTATCTGATACGCTTTAGTGATGAAGAAAGACTAGATTGGCTGGCATTGTTTCTCTTCAAGTAGAGAAGTCTGAAGTCTGCAAAATTATGAGCGGCATAGACAGGGTAGATTGGCCTAACTTTTCCCCATAAGAGACTGATCAATTATCAGGGGGCATATATTTACAGGAAAAGTAGGAGGGTTAGAGGGGGTTCAGGAAAAAATAATTTCACTCAGCTAGTGGATATCCAGAACACATTGCTGGAAAGGGTGACAGAGATAGGAACCGTTATAACATTTAAGAAGTATTTAGATGAACACATGAAATGTCCAAGTGTACGAGGTTATGGGCAGAATGTTGAGAAATGGAATTACAGCAAATAACTGTTTCTGACTGGGGCAGACATAATGGCCTGAAGACCCTGTTTCTGTGCGGTAAACCTCTATGATTCTGTCCCCTTACATGTCTGCAACAGCACTTTTATTGACCTAACATAATTTCAACATAATTTGCCAATTCAAATTATTCAGTTATCGTTTCATGTCCACATAATTTACCCTTATTTTGTTTTGAAAAGAAGTCTCTCACCCATTCCTCTGTCATTCAAACTAAAATGTAATCATACTATGGTTACCACTACTTAAGTGTTCCTTCACTATCAGATTAGTAAATAATCTGATCTCATTTCATAAAACCAGGTCTTCAGCCAGAAGTACCAAGTGATGATCCACTTTGACCCCCGCCAGAGATCCGAAGCTTCACAGATACAAGTCTTAAGCCAATTTGATGCATTTAGTGTGATATCAAGGAGGCTGGAGGCACTGGATACTGCAAATATGGTGGGCCCTGACAATGTTTTGCAACGTAATGAAGAAGATCTTGCTGGGCCCCTAATTAAGCTGCTCCTGCACAGGTGCAACAATGGCATTTTTTTAAAAATTAAGGATGTGCTTGTATGTCCTGTACACAAATTAATGGCAAATCCAACCTGGCCAATTACCGTCCACTCTTGTTCATCAATAGAGCCATTGCAGGCACTTGCTTAGCAAAGGCTTGCTCACGGACAGATTCTGCCAGGAGTATTCAGCTCCTGACCTCATTACAACTTTGGTTCAATCATGGACAAAAGAGTGAGTTCCAGAGGTGAGGTGACATCAAGGCCATTTTTGACTGAATGTGGCATCAAGAAGTCCGAGCAAAGCTAGCCTATGTAAATCAGAAAACAAACTTTCCGCTGGTTGGAGTAATACCAGGCGTATTGGAAGATGGTCATGGTATTTGGGGGTCAGTCATGTCAGCTCATGGATACCTCAGGGTTGTATCCAAGCCCCAACCATTTTCAGACACTTCATGTAGAGATGATTGATGAATATTGCATAACATTCATTACTATTTACCACCAAAGTAGTCCATGTCCAAATGCAACAAGAATTGAACAATATTCAGGTTTGGGCTGACAAGTGGTAAGTAAAATCTGCATCACATGAGTGTCAGGTAATGACCATCTCCAAGAAGAGAATATACAAACACTGTCCCTTGACAGTTGCTGGTATTGCCATCATTGAAACCCACCATCTATTTCCAGGGGTGTTAGCGTTGACCAGGAAATGAATGGACTGGCCACATAAACACAGTAACGACAAGAACAGGTCAGAGGCTAGGAATCTTACAGTGAATATTTTACCTCCTGAATTTCCCCAAAGCTTTCCACCATCTACAAAACACAAATCTGGTATGTTGTAGAATGTTCCCACTTGCCTGGATGGGTACAGCTGCAACAAACCTCAAGAAGCTTGACACGATCCAGGTCAAAACAGCATGCTTAATTGGCACCATATCCACAAACATTCACCACCAGTACACAGGAGCAGCAGAGTGTATTATCTACAGGATGCACTGTAGATGTTCTCCAAAGCTCTTCAGACAGCATCTTCTGAACCCAAGACTCTTCCAATCTAGCAGGACAAGGGTTGCAAAAGCCTGGGAACATCATCATTCACTGTTGCTGGGCCAAAATCCTGGAACTCTGTTAAACCCCAGATGGACAGCAGTAGTTCAAGAATGCCATTACCTTCTCAAGTGCAGTGACACCCACATCCCATGAATGAATATCTTTTTTAAAATGGCTCCATTGGCTTTATGGTGGCATGGTGGGAAGCCAACTTGTTCATTCACTCAATTTGTCACTCCAGCCCAAAAGATTAACAAACTACATTGATATATTTTCCACAGTTTTATCCACCTACTATGGAACTACTTTTAAAATTCAGGTCCAAATGGAAAGGAAGAGAGCTATGAAATCGTGAATTTCACAGAGACTGTGTGAACTGTCAACACTTATGTGATCAGAATCCCTACATTGTGAATCCTATTTAAGACACAACGCTAGACATGAAGTAATTGGGCAAACTTCAGCATTTTTTGAATACTTACTGTAACGCTGAGAGAATGTCTAAGTGAGTAACCATTACCAAAGGTTGTGTTGAGCAAAATTCTCATCATAAAATAACTGCAACAGATACACAACCTCTGATAGTGTGAAAGTTCAATTCTGTTCTCAAATCATTAAATGGTGTTTGTGTTCAAGTACTTGGCTTGACAACCAGGGGATAGGTTGGTTTGCTTCAACAACTACAACATATTCAAAAATAAATTGAATATGACACAAATGGATCTAAATTTATTTCAGTGTTTCATTCTTTTTAAGTCATTATCTTTAAATATTCACACAATTATAATAATAATTTTTATGTAGCGCTTGCAGAAACCTTGAATCACAATAATGTTAAGCTAAAAAATAGAAGATTTTTTGGGCATATTTTACAGGTAAATAAATAGAACATTTTATGCCAAATGAAATTAATGCAAATTTCCAGCAAAACACGTTGTGACTTACTGGCAGTTCTTCTTACAGACTCTTAGACGATATAAAGCTTTAGTCCAATAAAGACAGAAATTACCCATTTTGATTCTTAAGTATGAATGTTTTTAAGCTCATCTGATGGCTGGATATCTAAATAGAAGGTTCAAATTCAATATTAACAGTTTCAGAGCAATTATTTAAGACAAATCAAAAGTTTGATAAAGTAGAAAGAAACTATTTCCTATGTTCACACAATCTTAAAGTCTAAGGCCCACGTATTTGTATTTTGTCTTTGTCAATAACTATGGAGTGAAATGAGAAAGATCTGTTTTAAGAACCAATGTTTGGAAGAGTGGCTGCAGTTTTAAAAAGCAAGTTAGCTGAATCCTCTGGGAAAAATCAGCAACAACTCTTTGAACAATTAGTAATTAATGTTTGGGTTTCAGATGATTTGGAGTTGAAGTTACAGATGTTGCTTTTACTGATGAACAAAAAGTTGATTGGTCTATAGACTAGTGACCAGTTATCAATGACACAGTCCTTTTTTTGCCTATTAACAACTGTGCGATTGGGTTCTCAGATAACTACGCAGCATGGAACCGGGAACAAGTTACAGAAAGAGTGAGATGCTCAGTTCTTCAGTTCAGGAACAGTTTCTCTCTCTTCTCCATAGTTAAAACTGATGGTAAAGCTGAAGAAAATCAATTTATCTTGCCTGTCACAGTTGTTGTAAGCAGTGACTTTTAACTGTGCAATCAAAAAGCTCCTTTTTTCAATGAGTGAACCAGCCACTTGCCAATTAATGTAAGCATCTGGAGAAAGATGATTGAAGCAGCATGCTATCTAGCTAGTATGTATGGGAGAGATTATAAGTGGACTAGAGCCTTCTTTACTACTATAATATTGTGATAGTTTAACTGTTTACATGTAGCTAGAGTCTAATTATTTGTTACAAAAATAAATTCATGTTCAGTTCAGAAACCTGGTCTGTATATTTTATCACTGATGAAGGGCTTATGCCCGAAATGTCGATTATCCTGTTCCTCAGATGCTGCCTGACCTGCTGTCCTTTCCCAACATCACACTCTCGATGCAGTCCTCACTTTCTCCTGTACTTTTTATCAATCTGGGTCTGAAAGTCAGGTAAATTGGGGAACTTTGTGCACTTTTTAGAATCTTTAATTATTGTGATGGCTCCAAGAATAGCAGGGCTTGATTTCCAGTGTGCTGACCCAGTGAGGTTTATCAAACGTTGTATCGAGGCTATTTAAAGTTAGTAGCTGTTAGATTAGGCAATGACTCTGAAAGGGTTAATGCTGATGACTGCATTAACCTTCACAAAGTCTGATGATGTTGTAAGGGCTTGCATGGGGTAAGCCAGAGCAGCTTAGATACTCAAAGGAGACAAACCTGTTCTTCTTGATCTCCCAATAATCTTAGTAACAATGTCTACCTTACTAATGTCACTTGTAGCTTATTGATTGAATTCAATAAACATCATTGTATAAGACAAGAGCCTCGTCATGTGAGATTATCCAGTACTTTAGACCAAATGGGCTCTGTAAACCTAATCAGAAAATAAGGATGGTGATAGTTAGCTACCAAGCACACATTAGCTGTCATAGGCATTACATGTTCATAAATTAGGTTATAGTCAATAGGTTAAGTTGGAAGCACTAGCTTTCGGAGCACTGTTCCTTTATTGTATAGCTGTGGAGTAGGACCATAAGACACAGAATTTATAGTGAAAGATTACAGTGTCATGCAACTGAACACAGGAAATCTTGCAAAAGTGCCTTCTGTAACCAGTACAGGAAGCAGCTTGCAATTTCAATAGCTGTTTGCTGACATAAGCCTGAGACTTAAAATTTCAATATTAGTATTATTTGACTGCTTCCACAAGTAATCAAAATTGAGGGCTTTCAAGTTCACAGTTTGATTGTCAGCTTCAAGAGATTATTAAGTGATTTGCTATCTTGGATGTCAGGCTATGAATACATGTTTCTTTCATTAGGGACAATGTATTTGAAGTGATGCAACTGTGTTGATTAGACATTTATAAAAAACGAGTGTCTTGTTTTGTAATAAATTCTGTAATGGGTACCCAGACCTTTGTTTTATTTCACCCTAAAATAGCACCCAAGGTCTTCCCATCGGAAATACTGGATGAGTTCTCATGTAGGGTTTGAGGGCAAAAGTGGTAGGTTGGGGATGCGGGGGGGGGGGCATGATTTGCTATAAGTTGGCTCCAAGCTGGTACAAGGTCTAAGAGGTGCCTTGACTTTGACTAGGATCGCAGGTTAACAAACATTGGTACTCAGTCAGCATTATTGTTATAAAGGGACATAACAAGGGTTGAGGGGATCATGGCTTGAATGATTTTGATTAAGTGGGCAATGGCTAAAGGATCCATGGGCATGATAGAAGAACAGATAATGGCACAGAGGATGTGAGCAGCTGAGGTGGGTAGGGGCATGGGTTGGTATTGCTGGAGCATGGAGATTGAATGAAGTGTGAGTGCTCAAGATCAAATGACTTTTATTACAACATGGAGAAAGTATGAGACCATGGAACAGGCACTTCAATTAATCAGCAGGTCATGGTCAGCTCTGAACTGTTTCTGGAGTCAGTGGGTCTAGCTTGAACTCCTACCTCTCAAGTGAAAATCCAAATGTTTGGGGCTTTTTCCCTTGAGGTGGCTATACTGAGTTGGGATGTTTCCTGACATTGCGCAACCACTTCAGGAGTGTCATTGCAATCCATAATGTCTGCCTTCAGGGTTCCTCCTAAAAGGGTGAATGCACATTACAAGGAACTCCCTTGGACTGAAACCAGACCTCTATCTTTCTCAAACAGACTCAACTCTCACCAAAAATAGCAGACAACTGAACCAACTGCCAAAAAATAAAGCAAAGTGAATGTGTCTGAGAAGACACATATCAACAATAAAAATAGAATTCTTTATGGTCCAATGATGGAATATCCAGATTGAGAGTTTGTGATAGATTATTGAGTAAAAGTAAGCGGCTTTGAGTCATACAAAGAATATTTTTTAAAAGCTTTTCCTCATAAATCCATACTTTCCATATTAGCTGATAATTCCTATTTGTTCCACTGTTCCATAAAACCTTTGGCACAAAACCCAATCATTTTCACAAGAGGGATGTGATGACAAGCAAGACAAAGTTCTGAAGGTGTCGGGGGGTCATTAATTCAGTGCATTACAGTGTATTAGATGATTACCTGTGGCAAGAAATTCCCAGTTACAGCAATCTGTCATAGTGAATGTCAAAGATATATCCAAAAGTATATACTTGAAGAATTATACATCCAGCCTATTTGACAATAGCAATATCAATGTAATAAAGCAGCAATTATAAAATAAAATCCTTTCTCCTTAACTCATTAGGATCTTCTTGAAACTTACATCACTATAGCACTCAGTGGAACTACAATACCATGGACAACATGGAGCTTAGACACCAGGGTATCCAAAGAAGATCATTGTATATTCTCCTGGGCTACCTTTGGCTTGATCTCAGTATTGGTCCAAAAACATATAATATTTGATAGGACATGTTAGCTGTTGTTTTTAAGAGCTGTTCCTTCCACATTGTTATTCAGCACTTAGAATAAAAAGTAAATTTCATGAACAGGGCCTGAGAGTGCTGAAAACTTTCTTCATGTTTGGAAATAAGCGGCTTTTGGAAATGGTTTTCCTCTTCCACACTAGTCCCAGAAGGCCCTGTACTTACTTACAATTATGGAGGATGGTGGCAGCAATCATCATCATGTATAGCAGCTCGCACAATGCCGTGAGCTGACCCAACCAACTATGTTGGTCAGAACAAATAGACTGGAGTCTTTTCCTCCTTAGAAAGATGTGAACCAGAAAATTCTGTTCTCTCCTTCTATGCATGGGTGCCATGCTCTGTGGCAATGTTTGACCTTTTGTTTCAAAGGATCCTGCTCTGGACATTCTTAAAAATTATCTTATTATCATTAAGTCAGATGTTGAATGAGAGTCAAGTTAGGGAGACAAACACGGTTCCTTCCTTCGTCTGTTAGTAATCTCTTGGAAAATTGTGTCGTTTAATTATCATTGAAAAGCATCACCATATTTCCTTGCAGTCAGTATCTAAATTTAATTTGCATGGGACTTAAGACAACTACTACTCCAATAAGTATTCAAATATGTTGATCCATGAAACCCTTATGGGTTTCTGAAGAAGGGCTTATGCCCGAAACGGCGAATTTCCTGTTCTTTGAATGCTGCCTGACCTGCTGCGCTTTTCCAGCAACACATTTTCAGCCATGAAACCCTTATATCAATATTTATCCTAATCAATAGCAAGCATAATTCTTTTTACCTCATTCCTGATGAAGGGCTTATACCCAAAATGTCGATTCTCCTGCTTCTCAGATGCTGCCTGAGCTGCTGTGCTTTTCCAGTACCACTCTTTTGACTCTAATCTCCAGCATCTTCAGTCCTCACTTTCTCATAATTCTCTTTCTACTGGTTTAACAATGTCACAAAGCACCCAATATAAGTTCTTCCTCCAGGTTTCATATTTGTTCAGTCTGACATTTATCCTGCATGGGGCAGATGAGGGAAATTGCTGGCAAGGACCTGGTGGATAAGGTGGAGCACAAGTGGGATATCCTCTTCCACCACCTCCTACCTTCGGGATCAGCAGAGGTGACCACCAAACCAGACCAGGCTACCTGCTCTGAGGTTGCCATCTGGGTCAGGATTGTCTCAGCTGCCCAGGGTAAGAAGAAGGTTAATGGCTTTCCCCACTCAACCAACAAAAGTGCTCCCATCTTATCTTCAATATCTCACTCTCTGTTATTGGGTCCAAGTTCCACAAGAGCAACGCTTTACTACTCTCTCTATTGCCTGTAACTCTTGTCACCCAGGCCAACCACAACACCACTAACCTTGCATGCCCTCTGTGCTGCCTACTCACTCGATCAGAAAATCTCCCATTTGCACCGACAGTAACAGCTGCACCACCCACATTCATCTCCTTTAAGAACTGCCCCTCTCTCATTGCAGGTGAGAAAACAGACCACAATATGGAAGGAAAATGGTGGACTACCTGAATTCAGCCCCACACCCCTAATGAGGAGAGGATCCTGACTCTGACTGCCCCGAACGCTGACTGACCATATTCAAACCCCTGGGCTGATATCCGAGGCTGCTCTTAGCTTACAGGACCCACATAGCAGAGGCTATTTCCCTTGACTTGATTGCAGATTGTTGTGCACCACGACAAGCTTGCTGGCTTTGTGTCTGTGTGACTAGCACCACAATGCAGCAATATTATGAGCTTGGTATCTTGGACTCAGGCAAGGTGCAAAAAAAGCAGGGAGGCTGCGGGCATAGGTAGACTCAAAGTGAGTGAGCACTAAGAGAATAAGTGAACACACTGGGAATGTGGCCTGCACCACTGCATGAGCTGGGGCATGTTCCTGATGCACAGGGTCCTTGCTGCAGCATTACAGTGATAGTTGCCAGTGCAGGCCAAGATGCAGCATTGAAACGCAGGGACATTCTGTATGTAAGTCAGAGATGTGCCACTAAGGCTTGCAGGAACTGTCACATCACAGATGCAATGACTCGTAGGTGTATAGTTGCTGAGTCTGGTGTCCATGAAGGATGCCCGGGAATGGTTGTGATATCAAGATTGGCTTTGCTGGATATTTTGTATGATTCCTCCACATTTCTCACTGGAGCCCGTGCCATCCAGACTACTGTAAGGTTCCACCCAGAGTGTTGATTCAGGTAATTCACAATTGGACAGCCTTGTAATAACCTACAATAGGCACCTCAAACAACCAGAGAAATACCAGCAGTGGTGCCTTGAGAAGATCCTACAAATCCAATATCACGAAAGTCAGTCAAACATGCTTCTAGAAGCTTGTAATAGAGAAGTAATGAGAGTGCTTCAGCAATCATTTTACCTGAATATTATCTTGCATCTTGGATTATTCATCTGTAGTGTTCACAACTGTTTTATGTTTTGACACACCTTTTAAAAATAAGCTGGTTAAAACTCCTTTGTAATTTCATATGTAAATGACACCAAAATTAACAGTATTGGTGCAGTGGAGCAGAATTATTTGGTGTGTGTAAAAGTTTTATTCATCCTCATTCCAGCTTCCAGTCCCAAGCCAATCTATCGCAAATCAAGATGCTAATTCTCCAAAACTGGCAAGACTGGATCAGATGTATTGTTCATATACCTAATCTAAAATTCTCAAAACAATTTTTTTCACTCAGAATTTGGTCACGACAAGAAGACTGTGCAATTGCCTTATACATCCCTGAAGAAGTCAATAACTATTTGTCAACTTTTTGGAAATCCTTATTTGAAACTGAAGAAAGGCCATTTCGGAAAGCATTGAACACATAGAGAAGCTTTGTAGGCAATCCGCAAAACCCCCATGTGTGGCAGAATTTGCAGATCAGGCATTGAATTTATCGGCCATTTCAGAACCTATCGATCTGAAGTGGAAGCAAGTCTACCATTACGCTGGAGCACCGCCTAAGAAGAAAGAGAGTAGTCTTGTATTGTCACAAAGAAAATGAAATACATTAATTTTAAGTCATGGCATCATTTCAGAGTGAGATACCGTGTTGGCTGTTGAAATAGCAGCAGAAATGTCAATGCCAGCCATATGCTTCCTCTAAGTGAGAGAGACAATTCACTTCAGGGGACTGACTCTGAGCTGGTTGGCCACAGCCAGTGTACTGTGCACAAGTAAATAAAGGGTGACTTGGTGATGGGATGCCAGCCTCTGTGCAGTTTTTTCGGTGGCAATGAAAGAAATCAGTACGTGCCTGAAGAACATTCACTCTTTGAGTTGGGGGAAGCATTTCTAGCCTTTATTTGGGAGGCTTGACATGTTTGAGCCTGCTGTTGAAGACTGGGTCCAGTATGTGGAAAGAATGCGGTATATTTTTCCAGGCAATTTACATTGAGGCAGATGAAAAGCAGCAAGTAATCCTCCTGACCACCAGTGGACCTGCAGTATTCTTGGTTATTAGGGGCTTAACAAATCCAGAGATACCAGACAGTAAAACCTTCCAAGAGTTGACAGATTTGGTTAAGGATTATTATGACTCCAAACCTCCTCTAATTCTGGGATGCTATTGGTTTTATTCAGCTGTTCAAGAACCAGGGAGATCAGAATCAAGATTTTTGACAAGGTTAGGATGACTGGGAGGATAGCTCCAGCAGAGTTGCTGCTGGGGAGAAGACTCCGCATCAGGTTAAACCTGATATTCCTGGACCTTGATCAGGGGATGGGTAGGAAGGTGAAATGGTGATAGGAATGTCAATGTCAGCTGCATGCTTCCTCTAAGCGAGAGAGACAGTTTATTTAAGGAACTGATTCCAATTTGGCTGGCCACAGTGTGAATAAAGGGCAACTCGCTGATGGGATACTGGCCTCTCTGTAGTTATTTAAGGCTTAATTGTCATTGCAGATATAAATTACACCTTAATTTTAATAATGAAACTCAAACTCATTTTGCACAAAATCAGCCAGGGTCTAATTTTTTTAAAAGAACAACTTTTAAAGCTATGCTTTAAAATATCCTGTGATAAATCAGAACTTGGAGCCAACAATGATTGACCATAAAAATAAACATTTTTAATTGTAGTGCCAACCCATGACCTTTGAGTGATACAATGTTAAAATACTGAAAATTCCTTTGAAATATACTTACGTGAAACCAAGTGCTAGTTATAATGATGTACATCAGTCAATTTTCTTATTGAATGAAAAGTAAAATTATTTTTAAAACATCCAAAGTATGCCCAGTAGTCTCCTGGTTCCCAAAATAAACAATTACGTTTTGAGTGCCTCTCTGAAGGTTTTCAAATGAACAAAGTACATGGAAGCTCCCAGTATGATTAATCTCATAGGTGGCATAGCCATTTAATGGATGGGGCTGACTTTCAGTGTATTGATTCACAAGCAAGTGCAAAATATTGCAGAAACCTGATTTGTGCTAGATCTAGTTTGTGCTTGCAAATTTTTGTTTGTGCTTGTGAATCTTTGATGATTTCAGACTAATTGTACTGAAGGAAGTAACATAACTACATGAAACATGATCCTGGCATATTTATTTTCCTCAGAAAACTTATAGATGGAGGTTTCATTTGTCACCTGACTTCACAAATATATTTGTCCAAAATAGCTAAATTTCATGAAATCTTTGATGACGAAGCTTGTTTTGGTAACTCCATGATACCCAGTCAAAGCTGTTCTTGGAACAAATAACAAACATACTATTCCAAAAACAAGTCCAAACACCCAATGAAAAGAAACACAATTTGTCCCCCATAAAATAAATTCCCCTCCAGTACAACCTATGATATCCAACAACAAGCAGCTGTTTAAAATAAACATTATTGTTGAAGTTGCTATTCTACCACAAACACATTGTTACATTTTTTAACACGTTATTAATTTTGCTTTAGCAGATAGCCAAAGGGTCTGTTTACTCCACAAAGCAGAGAATTTCCTCTCTATAAATTGAGTTAGAAATATTCCGTCAATCTGCGTATTAACATCTCCCTCAAATTTTTTTTTTCCATTCACTATTATTTAGACTTTAACCCAAGTTCTTCCTTTCCCATGTGAAACAACAAGCAACAAGACTCCATCATTAGCCACAAACCAATTGCAATCCCTTTCATTCCAGACCAAGTTGTGCCTTGCTCCTCAAAATTCCCCTTAGGATTCCCCATCTTCTATTTCTATCTGGTGGTGACCATTCTGCTGCCACTCTAATAGTGCATGGGTCCAGAAGGCAAAATGCATGCCTGCCAGCTTCAGTCATCTCTCGAACTTGATGCTCCGTATGTACTTCTGATTAATCCTCCATATTACACCGTAAATTTTGATAATGTCTTTCCAGGATCAATACTGGTGAAAGACATCCAATTTATGAGACACCTTTGATGTTCTCATCAATGTCACGCTGACATAGATTGCAGTTTGTGCTGCTATGGTCATTTGGAGCCACACTTCATGACAGTGCCAATGGTGTTGGATGCCCACTTTGTGTGGAATCACTGGACAATCAGTGCTACAATTTTTGTGCAGATGTTGATGTCTACACCACCTGCCAATTCTTGTGCAGATAGTGATGTCTATATCACTCTGCCTGGTTTATTATTGCTATTTGAAGAAACTGTAAAACATTAGGCAAGCAATTTTATTGTGATCAGGAAAAATGTCAGATCTTTCAGTAAAAATAAAACACATCTTCCCCAACCATATCTTACCAAATACTTAATTTGTTGGCATTCTAGTTATCCAGATAACTTGTATTCATTGTGCTCAAGGCTATGAGTGATAAAAGTTTGGATGCAAAACGAATTAAAGTTCAAGGAAATAAGACAGAAATGTGGGGTTATTGTCAAAGGTTAACCAGAATTTTATTAAACAGCAGAGCATGTATAAAGTGTCATGTGGCCTTGTCCTGTTCATATCATGTTCGCATGGCCGATAACAACGTAAAAGAATATTCATCTGAACGTTTTGCTACCACTTTGACTGAATTATGTTTGTGATGTAACTGATACATGCCATCAGTCTAGTCTGGAACATCCAATCCCTTACATAACTGAGCATTTTGTGTTGCCATCTCCCAACTATTAATGTCACTTCTGATTGAATCAGTACCTTGCTCTTGTTCAACAGTTCTTCAGCTGGAAGTACAAAGAAAGAACATTGCTCGAATAAAAACCATTCTCCTTTCAATTACTTCATTTGTATTAGGTAGGCTGAGAGATTGGAACCAGTTTCACACTTCCCAGTTTTTGTGAGCACTTACTGCCATTCTTTTCCATAAGATCATCGGAACTGGTTCTGACATGCTTTATAGTTATTACATTGAAAACTAATCCCATTGGTTCTGCTATCCCCACAATATTCCATTATATAATTCTTTCAATTGAAGAAATACAAAGGTAGTGAGCTCAAGTAGAAAATCTGTTCTATTCTCAAACCATTATTATTGCAGTATTTGTTGATTTTTATGTTAAAGCGCATTTGACGTTTTGTACATGCATTCCTTGTGTTCATCTTTTATACATATGTTAAGATGCACTCAATATATTGAAAAAAATGTGCTCTGATGTGTACACGCATGAGATACCAGAGAATAAAAAACAACTCAAAGCAGCTGCATTTTGACCTATGATTCATCTTCAAACTATTCATATGGCCCTCTCCCCAGTATCTTTCTTTATAAAATATTACACTAAAACTATACCTATGCTCTAATGCCTGACTATAAAGCAGCAAAAAAATACATACCCTGAAAAGTCTTCCAACTGCAGTCAAGAAAGAGGTGATGACTTCTTTGCTGTATCATTTCAGGGTGAAAACAAATTTCAGAGAGGTACTGGAAATCCTCAATCAATTCCAGATGACCTTGTATCTTTCAACTGCAAACGCCATGGATAGCTCTGTCAACATCAGTCAGCTGACACCTTTCTCTTTAGGGTGACTTTGGATTCATTTAGACGTGGTAAGAAAAAAAGGACTAGATCTGCAGAGCACTGCATTGATGCAGTATGTAACATTAACTCATTCAGTGCTTGATTATGCCCCAATGCAACTCTGATATTCTCTGTGATCATAGGAAAACACCTTCAGTACTTACAAATGTACAACTGAACTTGCAGAAAAAAGGAAATGCTGATTTCTTCACCAGAAGAAGTGATGATTTCTTCATAGACAGCTTCTTTGAAAATATAAGAGATGAGAATAAAGAGCCAACAGATAAAGAAAACAACGAACAACATCAGCAAATGACAAATAACATTTATAAGAACTCTAATATACATGTTTTTCATAAAAACATCATTGTGATGACCTTACAATGTATTAACAAAATTCACACAAAGTGAAGACAGGATAGACGACAAACAGAAAAAACATTTCCAGCTTTCATGAGTTAAGCCACTTAACCAGCACAAAACTAATTCAAATTTGCCTGAGAGTTAAAGACTACAATTGGTAAAAGAAGAGATGACACTGAAAAAAAATTGGAAAATTTGACAATCTGAACAGTGAAAGAAGGGGAAGGCGAAAGTAAAGAACACTTGAGGCTTAAAGAATTATGAAGCTTTCAATATTTGTGGAAGGAGTGTTTCCTGCTTTCGTCTGCTTGAACAACTTTCCAGAAAATTTGCTGCCAAATTGAATGTGAAAGAAACTCATTTCCAAACCAGCGTACAGGGATATGTTAACTGAGTACAATGAGCGGCATAAATTACCAGGTCAACCATACTTGGGTCTGCAATGATTTTCATGTAACAATCTAACATATCATAAAAGTTGTCTAAGTTCAACAGCGAACCATTGATGCTCAGAACAGTAGAACTTCTGGACCCAGATCTTCCAGTCACCCAATAGTCCTGAACCAGGCATACATGATGAATGTTGTCTAGGATTCTTCAGAAGTCCTATTGCACTCTCTATGATGTAATTGCTCAGGAAGTTTACATATCTGATGGACAATTATCCAGCATCCAGCACACAGCATTCCCAAATATCTCAAGCTCTGAGTTAAGTCAGAAGCTTTGGAGTGTTCTGATGTATTTACTTTAATAGTTAGCCAGGATCAGTTAGAGGAATTAAAACTACTCTAACTTCTTGGTAATTATAAGATGGAACCCCCAATTACTCATATTCATACCCTGATCACTCAAAATGATGCCTTACACCTACCAAAATACACAACTGCTTCCGACCAACTGACTCATCCCAAAAGACCAACAGAATTTCCCCATTCATGCCCATCCTGAACAACCAGCTCATTCCAGCCACAATCCGACTCACTCAACATCTGATCACTTCACTCTCACACCCCACCTGCTATCTGTACTTCCTCATCCATCCGACGCTCTCCTTCCTCACTTAATCATCTGCCACCTACCCCAACACTCACCTAGTTACCACCCACTTACCTGCATGGCACCCAAACCCCTTCACTGGTCATCCCACACCTCACCCACCCACCTGCTACCCTATCTCTTCATAAACTTATTCTACTTGCCAAAAAGGCTTTGGACATTTAAACCCCAGATTAGAGCAGTTTCTGTTGAAAAAGAGACTTTTTTTCTCTCCAGCAACCACCATGTATTGTGCTGCAAAGCTCATTAAACAGAAATGCTATGTTTCTTTCTGAAGAGGCCTGAGTAGACAGAAATGCAGAGTTCTGGAGCAGGGTAAGCAAATAAGTGCAGAAAGGCAATCCAACTATGATTGCCAGTCCTTGGAAGACTCAATGTTTAGAACCCTCCGGACAAAATTGGATAAGTTACCAGAAAAAGCTCAGCCAAAAAAAAAATGCCTGCTTGAGATGGAAGTCAGAAGAACCAACTTCATCCAAAGAGATAGTGGAATCAAGAGTAATGGGGATAAGGCAGGAACAGGATACTGATTGTGGAAGATCAGCCATGATCATAATGAATGATGGTACTGGCTTGAAGGGCCAAATGGCCTACTCCTGCACCTATTGTCTACTATCTAAAGATATTGAAACAGGAGCTAGGATAACAGAACATAAGATAGAGAAACAGGCTATTTGGTTAAACCAGTTTATGCTGGTGATAATAATCCACTCAAACCTTCTCCCGCCTTTTCCTTGTAATCATTTAGTCCTGTCTCTCTCATATTCATGTACACTATTCACTTCAATCACCCCTTGTGAGACCAAGCTCCAGTCTCACCACTCTTTGGATGATGACATTTCCTCTGAATACCCTTTTGATTTTCCTCATCACTATCTAATATTGATGGCTTCTTGTTATATTCTTCAGTACAAAAGGAAACATTCTGCCTGTCCATTTTCTATCAAAACTTTTCAGAATTACATCATCCCTCACGAACATTTTTTTCTCAGAGAAAAGAGACTTTAGTCCTTTTTTTGTACTTTTCTTAGATGTAAATCCACATATTTCAATGTGCCATCTTTGTAAATGTTATCTGCACCCTCTCAAATTCCTCTCTAACCTTCTATAATTTTATATAAAATGGAGCTGCACACAAAGTTCCAGTGCAGTTCAATCAAGGGTCAGTGTAGGTCTAGCATAGCTGCCCTACTTTTAAACTTTACCACTGTCGAATTAAAACCTTGCAATTGACTTGCTTTATTTGAAATGGCATTTCTAAACTGTGCTGCAACTATTGGGGCTTGCTGCATTTGTCCAGATCTTCTTGTTCCATTACCATCCCTAAACCTGTACCTTTCAAGGAGTAAGAGATCTCTCCAAGTTCTTCTGACCAAAATATATCATATTTATTTGTGTTGTACTTCATTTTTCATTTAACTATTCATTCTGCATTTTTATTCATGTCATTCTGTAACCGCTGCTGTAACTTCTTCACAATTAGACTGTTCCTCACAAATTGGTGGAACTCACAAGTTTTGAAATTGCACTTTGATTCCAATTGCAGGGAAACATAGAAATTAGAGGCAGGAGTAGGCCATTCAGCCCTTCAAGCTTGCACCAACATTCAATACAATCATAGCTGATGGTGTAATCTCAGTATCCCATTCCGACCGTCTCCTCATATCCCTTGAATCCCTTGAGCCACAAGCCATGCCCTGTGCTCTCTTGAATATATCTAATGAACTGGCCCCAACAGCTTCCTTTGGGAGTGAATTTCACAGGTTCACAATTCTCTGAATGAAAAAATTCTTCCTCATCCCAGTCCTGAATGGCTTACCCCTTATTCTTAGATGGTATTGTAAACTGTGAGCAGTAATGGTGCTTGGGATCCTTGATAAAGGATCCGTATCCACAGAATCGGTTTCCGCGGTTTCAGCTATCTGTGATTTGCCACGGTCTGAAAATATTAAATGGAACATTCCAGAACCAGGGGCCTGCTGGGAAGGTAAATTTCCTATTTATGTGAATATCTGCAATTTCAGGCATCAGTGGTAGGTCTTAGAACATACCCACTGCAGACAGAGGAGTGGCTACTGCATTCATAATTTCACCCTGAGAAACCGCCTGAACCAGCCCAAGATTAATGTACAAGGATTTCTTGCAGGTGGACCTCAGGCAATATGGCATGTCCACTATTTGTCTGGCAAAGTGAAGACCTGCCTAGGGAACTCAAGTAATGGTATCCATCAAACAGCAAAGAGTACAGGCAACTGTGGACAAAAGGCAAGCTAGGCAGGCTACAGTCTTGACATAATCAGACAATTCACCCTTGTCCCATAATCGAAAGCCATGCAAGTCCACAATCAGAATGCACAGCCCATGTCAAAATGCATAATTGATAACTTTATGCACACAGGAAACCACCATCTTCAATAATAAAGGGTAACCATAGACATCATCAATCTTTTATCTCTATTTCTATGGATTCTATTTTTGACTTTATGACAGCTGAGTACCTTCCTTTTGCCATCATTCTGAACAAGAATACTTACTGCAGTTCCCTGTTTACTTCTATATCACTTCTAAGTATATTACCAGCAACATTTCATTCCAGGTTCTATTTTCTCCACAGCCATGTCTCAGTAATTTCAGCCACATATGGCCCCTCCCAATACCAGATTGTCTCCAGCATTCCTATTCTATTAAAAATATTGAGTTGAACATCTCTCTGTGTGTGGAGATGACCTTTGGTGTAGAAATGCACAGACTTTGCCTTTTCGGAGGATTCTCCTCAGCATTGTCAACCTTCTATAACTGTTCTCTTGCCTTTGTGGTACAGGAATTCCTCATATGCAAATGAAACACCTGTCCCCGCTGAAGTCAGATTCCTCATGATAACATGAAGAATATTCGGAATAATGGGGTTTCTTCCCACATTAATTTTACCTGGAGGCATGGGATTATACAAGCTCATTTAAAAGGTTCAGAAGCTCATGAAGAAATGCGAAGCTTGCAGAAGAACTTTCTGATCAGTAAATCTAAAGTTTTTTCATACTCTCACTTGCCAATACTGGAGTGATTCATCACAGATAGATTGACTATTATATTGAGGAGCATTGCGTAATTGCACAATGCGAGACACAACCTTTCCTTCAAAAATTGAAAGAAAATCTACTTACTTATTTCAGTCCATTGATTGTCTGGCTTTCTGATTTGAAATTGAAATGGGCGCTCTCAGTTTTTTTCATCACACAGAGTACTCTAATGTATAGCAGCAGCTATTAGGAATGCTTGAATGAATTTCAAGAGCTAACTGACTAGTAGTTGTTGAAAATGAATGATTGCTTTCAGAGTCTGTAATAATAAATTGAACCTTTAATGTGGTTTTCTTCCTGGTTCATACAAACTTATAACATTGCAAAAGCCCATGGGGTTGGAGGTCGTCTATTAGCATGGATAACTAATAGACGACAAAGAATTGGGATAAAGGGAGCATTTTTAGAATGTCAATCTGTAACCAATAGCATGCCACAAGTGATTGGGTCACAATTATTTATAATATATATCTATCATTTGGACGATGGAAGTGAATGCCTTATAGTCAGGTTTGTAGAGGACACAGAAGTAGTAGGGAAGGCAAGTAGTAAAGGTCACATCAGAAGTCTACAGAGGAATATAGACAAGTTAAGTCAGTGGTTATAAACTTTGCAGATAAAATATATTGTGGTAAAATGTGAGTTTATGTACTTTAGCAGGAAGAATAAAAGAGGTGATTATTTAAATGGGAAAAGATTGCAAAAGATTGCACCAGCTGGATTTGGGTATTCTAGTGCAGGAATCTCAAAAAGCTAGCACCAAAGTTCAACAGGTAAGAAGGAAGAGAGAAATAGAATTGGTGTTATTTCAAAGAGAATGGAGTATATAAATGAGGAGGTCCTGCTCTCAAATGATATAAGGGACTTGTCAGACCGCACCTGGGATACTGTGAACAGAGAAAGTTTGATAGATTGGTCCCATGTGCGGAGGGTTTTTTTATGAGGAGATGTGGCTTATATTTATTAGGGCTTAGAAGAATGAGAGGAGACTTTATTAATAAATTCAAGGTTCTTAGATTGCTTGACAGGTTAGGTATAGGGAGATGCTTTTCCCTGGTGGGGAAATCTAGGACCAAAGGACATAATCTCAGAGGAGAGGGGGGCACCTATTTGAGACAGATTATGAGAAAAATGTATTTTCCTCTCAGAGTGGCAAATGTGTGAATGTCTTCACCACAGATGGCTATCAAGGTTGGGTCATTAAGTATATTCAAGGTGGAGGTGGACAAATTTCCTAATTATGAAAGGAATCAATGATTATAAGGCAAGTAAATGGAGATGAGGATTATCAAATCAGCCAAGATCTCATTAAATAATGAAGCACACTGGATGAGCTATGGCCAACTTCTGCTCCTACATCTTATGATCTAATGATCCAACCATTTTTTCCCACTGTAATCCTTTAACCACAGGTTAATTCTCCTCATCTGTCTGCACCTATGCTAATTTCAATGTGACTCAACTCATAATACGCTTTCAGCAAGATTCCCTCCCTATTTATAACATTTTATCATTCTGAAATGGACCATGAGAACTGGATTTACTTCCTCCCTTTCCAGTTTCCTGTCTTGTTGCTGTGAGATTTCCCTTACCCTGGTATTAGGTAAGTTATACTTCCTTTGGAATTTGCACTCTTGGTCCAGAGGATGCTATCTATTCCTGCTAATTTTAGAGTCCCCTTTTACAATCAGGTTTCTATTCTCCTATTCTATGACAATGGCTGTTGAGCAGTCTGCTGAGTCATGGTGTCTTGGTATACATTATCACTGTCTGCCCTGTGGTCTATCTGCTCATCCACATAAGTAGCTGTGGCTATGAGATCTCCTTCTCAACCTCTTCTCAATCCCTACCACCCAGCTTCCTATGAGTCACACCCTCCATTTCCTGAACATGTGTTTTCCTTTGGAGTATACTAATATCTTAGGCAAGCCTCCATAATGCCTCTTCTTGCTTTATGTGTCAGACTCTGTCCAACCTGAACTCCAGTTCAATGGCTCTGAGCCATAGAGATTCAGGATGGACACATCTCCTGCAGACATGATTTCTTGGGACATTCTCGCTGGCCACAAATTCGCATATTCAGCAGTCTGGACACAGGACTTGCTCTACTATATATGTCTTTGACCATTTTATGTTATTTATTAATTATAATGAAAGTCTTTAATATATGATTATTTGTAATATATCAATTAGTTCAACTAGTTCAGTTATAAATTTTACATGGTACTAATAGTTTCCTGGTCACAGTTTAAACTACTACCTTTATAACTCCCCAATCACTGACCTCCTTACCCAATTAAAGCTTCTGACACTTAACTCTTTGATCTGACTGTCTCTTGCTCCTCATCTCAGACCACTCCACACTCTATAAAAGAACTGCATCTATTCCCTTTTACTTATTCCATAAATTCACATGGAAGTGAGCATTCTGACACCATAGTGTTCTATCAAGCTGAACTCGGTACATAAGCAAGACCTCCTGTATGTAAACCGAGTGAACTTACAAAAACCTGAGCCAGACCGTGCCTATTAGGTATCCAGGCAGAAGTGGGTATTGCAGATGCTGGAGATTAGAGTCAAGATTAGAGTGATGCTGGAAAAGTATAGCCGGTCAGGCAGCATCTAAGGAGCAGGAATATTGACATTTTCGGCAAAAGTCCTTCATCAGGACAAGATAACCAGTTCTAACTAGTCAAATCACTGACTGTGCAGCTGTCTCCAGCAGGTGGTTTGATTACAACTGACCTTGACTTAAACAAATCTCAAGTTAAAACAAACTATCAACAAATGTTAAAACTAAATTAAATGCTAAAAGCAGATTTAACTAGATTTTCAAAATAAAAGGTAAACATTTATAAATATATAACTTGACAAAATCATCATGTTAACTTAATACTCTTGCTGGCCATTGTCTTATGTGTTATTAATATAAATCTTTTAACTAACCCTTAACCAGTTGCTCACAGCAAAGGCAGAAGGTTTGTGCATACAGTATCCCGATATAAAGTTGCCCACAATAATATCATACACCTGTATTTTTGTGAAATTAGCAGAAGTCACTGCGCTCATGAAAACTGAAATGCATTAATGAGGTGGATGGGGGTGGGAATGGTGACATCTTCTGGAAGAATTGAAAGGAAAAGGATTCCTCCAATAACAGCAGTGACTTTATAAAGTTCTCCAAACTAAATAGTATTAAGCAGTGCCTCCAGAGAAAGCAGGGCAAGGTAATAATAATTTCACACTTTTGCTCATATAGCCAGTCATTGGCATAAGTCGCTAACTTAAAAAATACTTAAAAATAAATGTAAAGAGTAAGCCATTGGTGCAAACACTGAAGTGAGAATAACAGATAAATCATCATGCTTCATCAGTATATTGATTTTTCCTTCTCGAACTGAGTTTCAAACCTAAGCCTACCTGATTATTGTCATTGTATTTTTACAAGAAAATGGAGATCAGATTTTTTAAAAATGCATTAATATTGCACAAGGCTTTAAGCTTTACACAGCCTGATATTGGATTTGCAGCATATAAAAAAAATTAGTTCAACCAGTCTAACTAGTCTAACTGGTCAGTGTTTTGCTCCACATGAGATTCCTCCCTTTCTACTTTAACAAACTCAACAAGCATGCCTTTCTTTTACTTTGTCCATTGAGTACTTACCTTCAGGCCCAGGAAGCTAAGTCTTTAAAATCTGAACATTTTCCTTTTCTAAGTTTGTGAGAAGGTTTGTAGCTTGGGTGCTCGTTGTTGTGGTTCTGTTCGCTGAGCTGGGAATTTGTGTTGCCGACGTTTCGTCCCCTGTCTGGGGGCAACACTAGTGTCTGGACAACACTACTATTATAGGACAAGCCAAACAGAGAACAGCCAGGGAATTCCTAGAGGCATGGCACTCATCCACAGATTCTATCAACAAACCTAGACTCAATATACCAGCCACTGCAGCGGATATCTGGAACTGACAACCGGAAGCGGCAGAGACAAACGACTATAAATGCTGGAGGAAACAACACAGAAGCACTTCACAGGAGGCTCCCAAGCACTGAGGAAGTCACCTAGACAGGGGACGAAACGTCTGCAACACAAATTCCCAGCTCGGCGAACAGAACCACAACATTTTCCTTTTCTTTTAGATAAGGACTTTAAAATCTGGATATTTTTCTTGTTCATTTTGATTTGTTTCTTTTATTTCTTCTCATTTTGTAAATTTTAGTTTTGTATTTTGTATTTTTAAGATGGCACTTTTCACTGTACTCCTGTATTTCTGCATTTGAGTATGTGACAATAAAATCTAAATCTAAAATCTTCCCATTGACTGCATCTGTGCAATCCGTCTTAAGTAATTAGTATGGTAGCATATTTCACATTCTGAAGTTATTGGATAAAGTGATCAAACAAGGTAGGTCATCTCATTTTTGATCAACAAAATAAAATCCATTTGAAGAGGGTAGTGCAAATAGAAACAGCCAATCGTCTCAGCTGGTGAGCAGCAGAGATAATCAGAAAGGACTGGCACTAGGCATAAAAGAGAGTTCAATCAGCAAGTAGTAGTTAAAAACTTGTGTAAATGACGAATAAGGCAAGTAGGAGGCAATAGAATCGTAGAGTAATTGAGATGTACAGCACCAAAACAGACCCATCGATCCAACTCGTCTCTGCCGACCAGATATCCCAACTCAATCTTGTCCCACCTGCCAGCACCCGGCCCATATCCCTTCAAACCCTCTCATCCCATCCAGATACCTTTGAAATGTTACATCTGCACGAGCCTTCACCATTTCGTCTGGCAGCCTCTGTGTGAAAAGGTTGCGCCTGAGGTCTCTTTTATATCTTTCCCCTCTCAAACTAAATGTATTCCCTCCATTTCTGGACTCCCCCAACCCAGAGAAAAGACTTTGTCTATTTATCCTATCCATCCCCCTTATGTTTTTATAAAATTCTATAAAGTCACCCCTGAGCCTACAATGCTCCAGAGAAAACACTCCAAGCCTATTCAACCTTTCCCTATAGCTCAAATCATCCAACCCTGGCAACATCTTTGTAAATCTTTTCTGAACTCTTTCAAGTTTCACAACATCCTTCCAATAGGAAGGAGGACAGAATTGCATGCAATATTCCAAAAGTGGCCTAACCAATATCCTGTACAGCCACAACATAACCTCCTAACTCCTGTACACAATACTCTGACCAATAAAAAAAAGTATATCAAACGCCTTCTTCATTATCTTATCTGCCTGCGACTCTACTGTCAAGGAACTATGAACCTGCACTCCAAGGTTTCTTTGTTCAGCAACACTCCCCAGACCTTACTATTAAGTGTATAAGTCCTACCCTGATTTGCTTTCCCAAAATGCACCTCACATTTATCTAAATTAAACTCCATCTGCCGCTCCTCTGCCCATTGACTCATCTGATCTGAGGTAACCTTCTTCTCTGTCCACTACACCTCCAATTTTGGCGCCATCTGCAAACTTACTAACTATACCTCTTATGCTCACATCCAAATCATTTATATAAATGAAGAAAAGTAGTGGACCCAACACCGATCCTTGTGGCACTCCACCGGTCACTGGCCTCCAGTCTGAAAAGCAACCCTCCACCACCACCCTTTGTCTTCAACCTTTGAGCCAGTTCAGTATCCAAATGGCTAGTTCTCTCTGTATTCCATGTGATCTAACCTTGCTAACCAGTCTCCCATGAGGAACCTTGTAGAACGCCTTATTGAAATTCCTATAGATCACAATAACCGCTTTGCCCTCATCAATCGTTTTTGTTACTTCTCCAAAATCTCAAGCAAGTTTGTGAGACATGATTTCCCACACTCAAAGCTATGTTAACTATCCAGTCCTTGCCTTTCCCCTGTCCCTCAGAATTCCCTCCAACAACTTGCCCACCACCAACATTAGGCTCGTCAGTCTATAGTTACTTGGCTTGTCCTTAACAGCTTTCCTAAATAGTGGCACCATGTTAGCCAGATAAAGAAAATTTAAACATGGCGGTCAAGGATGTGGATGAATTACTAAATTAGTATTTTGTATGTGTCTTCGTACAAAGGGAGATATTGCAATCAGACTTATGGTCAAAGAGGAAGTACTTGATGCACTAAATAGACTAAATATATGATAAAGTATAGATGTTAAAAAGGTCAGATATACTTAATGCTGATGATTCACCAGGACTGAATAAGTTGCATTAGAAAATAATGAAGGAAATTATGGAAGCATTAGCCATAATCTGCTAATAGCCCTGTAATAAAGGGGTAGTAGCCAAGGATTGCAGAATTGCAAATAATACATCCTTGTTCAGAAAGGGCATCAAGATAAATCTAATAACATAACCTTAGAGGTGGGTAAGTTTTTAGAAATGACAATCGGGGCAAAGTTAACAAGCACTGAATAAATAATGGATAATGAGGGGAAGCCAGCGCAGAGTTGTTGAGGTAATCTTGCTTTTAATTATTTTGATTGAGTTTTTCCATTGTAATAAGTAATGAGTATACTGGAGTTGGTCAGGTGTACACAGGTTTCCAAAATGCTTTGATGAAGAGCCACAACTGGCCGGTCAGCACAAGGAGTACATGACCAGCATGAATCATGCCGCATGTGTTGTGATGCCATCAACTATTAGCTCGTGATTGGAGTTGCTTGCTCCCACCAGCTGAGCTTTAATGAGAAGAACTACTTTTCTGAAACAAGAAGTAGTATATTGCACAATAGCAATTAGATACAAGGTACATTAGTAATATAAATATTGTTACCAAGACTCTGAAAAGGCCTTCAATTTTCTACAAGCTGTTCTGTCTTTTCTCCACCCACATACACGTGATATCATCAGATCGGGTAAGCTTAAAGCAGTCTCCAACATCAATCCTTTCAGAGCTTTTATCTTATGCACCAAATTCTATGGGGAGACTACAGAGAGATTAAAAAGAAAGACATTTAATTGGCAGGAGTTTAGAAACATGCAGAAACATCAAAACATTTTGATTATAAAGAGGAGAGACTTAGAAAAATACATAGCTGTGGAATATTTCAATGCAGGATGTTTCTCAGAAGAGAGATGCATAAAAGATATAAATAGACTCAAAAACAGGGATGAGCACAGGGAAGTATGCATTCTCTGAATACTTCATCCAAGCATTCACAATGGCAAAAATGGACAAGGAAGGTGTGATATAAATGAAATAGAAATCAAGGCAAGGGAAATGAGTTGTAAACTAATAATTTCCATGAGTACATAGCATTTATTATAGAGCTCAAATAGTGGCTGGAACAACTCTTCGTGAAGCCATAAATTCATTATGAAGAAGTTGTGTGGGAAGCTAGAGGAGACATGGCTGAGCCCCTTGCTGAGATATTTGCATCATCTACAGCCACCAATGAGGTGCCAGAAGACTGCAGTTTGGCTAATGTTTTAAGAAGGCTGTAAGGAAAAGCTAGGGAATTATAGCTCAGTGAGCCTGATGTCAGTGGTAGATAAGATCTTGGAGGGGATTCTTAGGGGCAGGATTTATGTGCATTTGAAAAGACAAGGACTGATTAGGGATAGACAATGTGGCTTTGTGTATGGGTAATCATGTCTCACAAGCATAATTTCATTTTTGAAAGAGGTAACAAAGAGGATTGATGAAGACAAAGCAGTAGACATTGTCAATATAGACTTTAGTGAAGCATTCAACATGTTTTTGTATGGTAGACTATCTGTTAAGTTAGATCACATGAGGTGCAGGGAGAAGTAGCACATTACGCCAGAGAACAGAGGTAGCTGGGTAACAGTTAGAGGTGGGAAGGGGAAGAAGCAGGCAGTGCAGGGTTCCCCTGTGGTCGTTCCCCTAAAAAATAGGTATACAGCTTTGGAAACTGTTGGAGGGGACAGCCTTGCAGGTGTAAGTAGCAGTGAAGGGGTCAGTGGCGTGAGGTCTGGCTCTGAGACTAAGAAGGGAAAGGGGGAGAGCAGGAGAGCGCTAGTTATAGGAGACTCTCTAGTTAGAGGGACGGACAGGCGGTTCTGTGGACATGGGCGAGACTCTCGAATGGTTTGTTGCCTCCCGGGTGCCAGGGTCCGAGACGTCTCGGACCGTGTCTTCAGAATCCTTAAGGGGGAGGGTGTGCAGCCAGAAGTCGTGGTACACATTGGCACCAACGACATAGGTAGGAAGAGGGGTGGGGAGGTCATTCAAGAACTCAGGGAGTTAGGCTGGAAGCTAAAAGCTAGGACAGACAGAGTCGTCATCTCTGGGTTGTTGCCGGTGCCACGTGACAGTGAGGCAAGGAATAGGGAGAGAGTGCAGTTGAACACGTGGCTGCAAGGATGGTGTAGGAGGGAGGGCTTCAGGTATTTGGACAATTGGACTGCATTCTGGGGAAGGTGGGACCTGTACAAACAGGACGGGTTGCACCTGAACCAGAAGGGCACCATATATCCTGGGGGGTAGGTTTGCTAGCACTCTTCGGGGGGATTTAAACTAATTTGGCAGGGGGATGGGATCCGGACTTGTAGTCCAGCAAGTAAGCTAGCTGTGTTTCAGGATGTCCAAGAATGTAGGGAGGCTGTGGAGAAGGTAGCACTGACAGGGAATACTTGCGGACACAGGGATGGGCTCAAGTGCGTATACTTCAACGCAAGAAGTATCAGAAATAAGGTGGGTGAACGTAAGGCATGGATCGGTACCTGGGACTATGATGTTGTGGCCATCACGGAAACGTGGATAGATGAGGGACAGGAATGGTTGTTGGAGGTTCCTGGTTACAGATGTTTCAGTAAGATTAGGGAGGGTGGTAAAAAAGGACGGGGGGTGGCATTGCTAATTAGAAATGGTATAACGGCTGCAGAAAGGAAGTTTGAGGGGGATCTGCCTTTGGAGGTAGTATGGGCTGAAGTCAGAAATAGGAAAGGTGCAGTCACCTTGTTGGGTGTTTACTATAGGCCCCCCTATAGCAGCAGAGATGTGGAGGAACAGATTGGGAAACAGATTTTGGAAAGGTGCAGAAGCCACCGGGTCGTGTCATGGGTGACTTCAACTTCCCAAATATTGATTGGAAGCTCTTTAGATCAAGTAGATTGGATGGGGCGGTGTTTGTGCAGTGTGTCCAGGAAGCTTTTCTAACTCAATATGTAGATTGTCCAACCAGAGGGGAGGCCATATTGGATTTGGTACTCGGTAATGAGCCGGGACAAGTGATGGGCTTGTTAGTGGGTGAACATTTTGGTGATGGTGACCACAATTCTGTGACTTTCACCTTGGTTATGGAGAGAGATAGGTGCGCACAACAGGGTAGATTTTACAATTAGGGGAAGGGAAATTACGATGCTGTAAGACAGGCTTTGAGGAGCATAAGTTGGAAGCATAGGCTGTCAGGGAAGGATGTGGTGGAAATGTGGAACTTTTTCAAGGAGCAGATACGACGCGTCCTTGATATGTATGTACCTATCAGGCAGGAAAGAAATGGTCGTGTGAGCGAGCCTCGGTTGACGAGGGAGGTTGAATGTCTAGTAAAGAGGAAGAAGGAGGCTTACATAAGGTTGAGGAAACAGGGTTCAGACAGAGCAGTGGAGGGATACAGGATAGCCAGAAGGGACCTGAAGAAAGGGATTAGGAGAGCTAAGAGAGGGCATGAAAAATCCTTGGCGGATAGGATCAAGGATAACCCCAAGGCATTTTATGCGTATGTGAGAAACGTGAGAATGACGAGAATGAGGGTAGGTCCGATCAAGGACAGTAGTGGGAGATTGTGTATTGAGTCGGAAGAGATAGGAGAGGTCTTGAACAAGTATTTTTCTTCAGTATTTACGAACGAGAGGGACCGTATTGTTGAAGAGGAGAGTGTGAAACGGACTGGTAAGCTAGAAGAGATACTTGTTAGGAAGGAAGATGTGTTGGACATTTTGAACAACTTGAGGATAGACAAGTCCCCCGGGCCTGACGGGATATATCCTAGGATTATGTGGGAAGCAAGAGAGGAAATTGCAGTACCGTTGGCAATGATCTTTTCGTCTTCACTGTCAATGGGAGTGGTACCAGGGGACTGGAGAGTAGCAAATGTTGTGCCCTTATTCAAAAAAGGGAATAGGGATAACCCCAGGAATTACAGGCCAGTTAGTCTTACTTCTGTGGTAGGCAAAGTAATGGAAAGGGTACTGAGGGATAGGATTTATGAGTATCTGGAAAGACACTGCTTGATTAGGGACAGCCAGCACGGATTTGTGAAGGGTAGGTCTTGTCTTACAAGTCTTATTGAATTCTTTGAGGAGGTGACCAAGCATGTGGATGAGGGTAGAGCAGTGGATGTAGTGTACATGGATTTTAGTAAGGCATTTGATAAGGTTCCCCATGGTAGGCTTATGCGGAAAGTCAGGAGGCATGGGATAGAGGGAAACTTGGCCAATTGGATTGAAAACTGGCTAACCGGTCGAAGTCAGAGAGTGGTGGTAGATGGTAAATATTCAGCCTGGAGCCCAGTTACAAGTGGAGTTCCGCAGGGATCAGTTCTGGGTCCTCTGCTGTTTGTAATTTTTATTAATGACTTGGTTGAGGGAGTCGAAGGGTGGGTCAGTAAATTTGCAGATGATACGAAGATTGGTGGAGTTGTGGACAGTGAGGAGGGCTGTTGTTGGCTGCAAAGGGACTTAGATATGATGCAGAGCTGGGCTGAGGAGTGGCAGATGGAGTTCAACCCTGCCAAGTGTGAGATTGTCCATTTTGGAAGAACAAATAAGAATGCGGAATACAGGGTTAACGGTAGGGTTCTTAGTCAGGTGGAGGAACAGAGGGATCTTGGGGTCTATGTACATAGATCTTTGAAAGTTGCCACTCAGGTGGATAGAGCTTGTAAGAAGGCCTATGGTGTATTAGCGTTCATTAGCAGAGGGATTGAATTCAAGAGTTGTGAAGTGATGTTGCAGCTGTACAGGACTTTGGTTAGGCCACATTTGGAGTACTGTGTGCAGTTCTGGTCGCCTCACTTTAGGAAAGATGTGGAAGCTTTGGAGAGGGTGCAGAGAAGATTTACCAGGATGTTGCCTGGAATGGAGAATAGGTAGTACGAGGACAGGTTGAGAGTTCTCGTCCTTTTCTCGTTGGAACGGCGAAGGATGAGGGGTGACTTGATAGAGGTTTATAAGATGATCAGAGGAATAGATAGAGTAGACAGTCAGAAACTTTTTCCCCGGGTACAACAGAGTATGACAAGGAGACATAAATTTAAGTTGAAGGGTGGAAGGTATAGGGGAGATGTCAGGGGTGGGTTCTTTACCCAGAGAGTGGTGGGGGCATGGAATGCACTGCCCGTGGCAGTGGTAGAGTCAGAATCATTGACGACCTTTAAGCGGCAATTGGATAGGTACATGGATGGGTGCTTAATCTAGGATAGATGTTCGGCACAACATCGTGGGCCGAAGGGCCTGTTCTGTGCTGTATTGTTCTATGTTCTATGTTCTATGGATACAAAATTGACATGGGAGACAGAGGGTGGTGTTAGAGGGTGGTTGTTCAGACTGAAGACCTGTGATCGGTCCTATATGAATTTCAGCAAAGTTTTTGACAAGGTTCTTCATGATAGACTGATTAATAAGGTTAGGGTAGAAGAGTGTGGTACTGGAAAAGCACAGGCAGTCAGGTAGCATCCGAGGACCAAGAAAATCAACGTTTTAATCATAAGCCCTTCATCAGGAATGTTAGATCACATAGGATCCGTGGTGAGCTAGCCAATTGGATATAAAATTGACTTGAAGGTAGGAGACAGAGGGTAGAAATAAGGAGTTGCTTTTTGAACTGGAGGCCTGTGAGCTTTGGTGTGCCACAAGGATCGGTGCTGGGTACATTGCTTTTCGTCATCTATATAAATGATTTGGATGTGAATATAGGATGCATGGTTAGCAAGTTTGCAGATGATACCAAAATAGGTAGTGCAGTGGACATTGAAGATGATTTTCTCAGGGTATAGAGGACTTTGAACAGATGGGCAAATGGGCTGAGGAGTGGCAGGTGGAGTTTAATTTAGATAAATGTGAAGTTTTGCATTTTGGTAAGGCAAATCAAGGCAGGGCATGTACAGTTAATGGTAGAGCCTTGGAAAGTATTGTTGAATAGAAAGACCTCAGGAGTACAGGTGCATAGTTCCTTGAATGTGGAGTGGCAGGTAGACAGGGGATGAAGATGGCATTTAGCATGCTTGCCTTCATTGGTCAGAACACTGAGTATAGGAATTAGAAAGGCATGTTAGAACCATACAAAACATTGGTAAGACCATTTTTAGAATATTGTGCCCAATTCTGGTCACCCATCTGTAGGAAGGATATTGTTAAACTTGAGAGGGTGCAAAAAAGATTTACAAGAATGTTGTCAGGACTGGAGAGTTTGAGTTATAGGGAGAGGCTGAATAGGTTGGGACTGGTTTCCCTGGAGCGTCAGAGGCTGAGGGGTGGCCTTATTGGGGTTTATAAAATCATGAGGGGCATGAATAGGATAAATAGCCAAATTCTTTTTCCAAGGGTGGGTGAGTCCAAAACTAAAGGGCATAAGCTTAAGATGAGAGAGGAAAGGTTTAAAAAGGACCTATGGGGCAACTTTTTTCATACAGAGTGTAATGCATATATGGAACAAAATGCCAGAGGAAGTGGTGGAGTTAGGTAATATTGCTATTTAAATAGCATCTAGATTGGTATAAGAATAGTACAAGTTTAGAGGGATATGGATCAAATGCTGGCCATGGGATTAACTCAGATTGGGACATCTGGTTAGAGTGGATGAGTTGGACTGAAGGGTCTGTTTCCATGCTGTATGACTCTATGATTCTGTCACAAAATTAAACAGCATCAACATAAGCAGGTGATAGCAATCTTAGTTCATAGCCTCCTCTTTCTTGAGGAGGAACATTCTGAATACATGCTGAAGTTTTAGATCTTTCAGAGACTCCTTCCTTACTAATTTGTTTTACTGCTAGATTGGCCCCTCTTCACTCCTCTCCCCTCTCTGAACCAACAGAAATGAAACAAACTGCTAAGATTGACTCTATAAGTTCCAGCTATGTGTCTATATTTCAGTTTTTCAAACCCAAGCTTAGTTGTGTTGTTGGACTTGTCAGTGCAATAAAGTCATAGTTTTAAGGTATTATCTGATCCCATTACATTAGCCAAGTAAATGTATGCCATTACACTTGTTTCAAACAAACAGTGAGGGCGGCCAATTATGTTGAAATCTCATATTAAAAATCACATTGAAACTATAGTCAAAACAATTAAATTGTCTTCAAACCATATTCTTCATTTAAAAAGTGACAAAAAGATCTCTTTTGCATGATTAGTTCAGAATAAGTTTGCCAAATTATGTATCATATAAACACAACCACAAGAGAGATAACACAATAAAAAAAGTGCTGAAAGTTCTGACAGTATCTGTGCAGAAAAATAAATAGTTAATGTTTCACATCAAAGTCCTTTTTTTAAAGCTGGGAAATGGCAAAGCTGTAAGAGATATTTTCTAGTCCTTTGTCTTGCAGCATTTGTGTGATATATCTTTAATGGATAAGTTTCAGATGCTGCCACCATATTGTGGCATGTGGTCAAATGGTATAAAGCACACAGTTTCCGCTGAGTTCTGTTCTCTGTTCAGTTTGACATGCTGAGGGAAGCAAGCTACAGTACATCTGAATTGTTTAGCTTGAGTTCATATGAGCAAGAGCCTGAGATTGTCAGGTAGGTATACTAGGTGTTGTAATATAAGTTCATTGCACTCTTCAGTACAATGTGACGTAAATCTCACCCTTATGTTACAGTACCTCATGTAAGTTTCACAGCATGATATCATTACATCAATTACCATGTTAAATTATGGGGCCAGTGAGATACCTGCCAATCATTATAGAATTCTTGCTAGAAAACAAACAAACCTGGATTGTGCAACATTCAGATGAAAATCAATTTTGCATGAATGCACATCTCCAAATTAAATCACCAGGAGGCAGATTACCTCCCTTCTGTTTAAGGTTCATGATTTATCAAGCTAAAAGCTTTCAAATGCTATCATAAGAAAAACAATTTCAGCTTGCCTCCCAACATAGACGTTAAGATACCGCAGTCAAAAAAGACTTTGTACAGGTATAAAAGCAAAATTGGCAAATAGAAAGGGTCAAACAGGCTTAAAGTTAACATCAACAGGTCAAAGAATGCTGTCAGTACAATTATATAGTTCCCTACTGGAAGAACAGCATGCAAAACACAAAAATGTGATATTCTAACATTGAACAGTTTACTAGTTTGCAGAGGTCAGCTCCATCTGCTATTTTATCTCTGGAATATAGACAATGGCATGACGTCATAGTTGCAGGTCAACATCAATAATGTGCTTTGGGTGCAATCAACATGATTGCCATGGTCTGAAATGTCTAACAAACCAGCAAGATCTATCACCCATGTGATTTGTTGCATCTATCCAGAGGGTGTCTAGCATTTTGTCACATTTTCAGAGTACATGGCACCAAATGACATTGGGCATGCATATACAAAAATTTGAGTTGCAAAGGTGACCAATGAAGACATACAACATCATAATACTGGCAGGATAGAAATTTGTCCAAACTCACACAAACAGATCAATGAAGTGAACAGCCAACAATACCAAAATCAAACAAAACTGATCTTTGGAAGGTGACTAAGCCTTTCATATTGTTAAGCTCACAAACCATTTTAATGGCATAAGATGAACAGATACTTGTCCAACCACCTGTTCTTAAAAGTTAGGTTAACACATCCTGAAAGCCAAAACTAATAAATAATCGTTATGTGTCATATTATCATTATGTGTCATGTCAGTTATCTTACTGATTATCAGAAACATTATTATTTTCTAAAGTAAGTTGAATCCAATACCACCTTTCTTAAATAGTAACCACATCAGCCAACCTCCAGTCTTCCGGCACCTCACCTGCGACTATTGATGATACAAATATCTCATTTAGGGGCCCCACAATCACTTCCTTAGCTTCCCACAGAGTTCTAGGATATACCTGATTTGGTCCTGGGGATTTATTCACTTTTATGCATTTCAAGACATCCAGCACCTCCTCCTCTGTAATATGGACATTTTTCTAGATGTCACCATCTATTTCCCCAATGTTATTTCTTCCATGTCCTTCGCCACAGTTAATACCAATGTCAAATGCTTATTTAGTATCTTCCCCATCTCCTGCGGCTCCACACATAGGCAGCCTTGCTGGTCTTTGAAGGGCCCTAGTCTCTCCCTAGTTACCCTTTTGCCCTTAATGTATTTATTAAAAACCCTTTAGATTCTCCTTAACCCTATTTGCCAAAGCTATTTCATGTCCCCTTTTGTTCTCCTGATTTGCCTCTTAAGTATGCTCCTACTGCCTCTATATTCTTCTAAGGATTCCCTCGATCTCTCCTGTCTATAGCTGACATATGCTTCCTTCTTTTTCTTAACCAAAACCTCAACTTATCTAGTCATTCAGCATTCTCTACGTTTACCAGCGTTTCCTCACCCAAAAAAAAACTGTGTCTAGACTCTCATTTTCTCATTTTTGAAGGCTTCCCATTTTTCAGCTGTCTCTTTATCTGTGAACATCTGACCCCAAAAAGCTTTTGAACGTTCTTGCCTAACACCATCAAAATTAACTTTCCTCCAATTTAATACTTCAACTTTTCAATATCTATGCTTTTCCATTATTATTTTGAAACTAATAGAATTACGGTCACTGGCCCCAAAGTGATCCCCCACTGACACCTCAGATACCTTTCCTGTCTTATTCCCAAGATTAGGTCAAGTTTTGCACCTTCACTGGTGAGTCTGACAATAGTGCTGGGCTTGTTGTTGGAGGGAATCCTGAGGGATAGGATTTACATGTATTTGGAAAGGCAAGGACTGATTAGGGAGAGTCAGCATAACTTTGTGCGTGGGAAATCATGTCTCATGAAATTGATTGAGTTTTTTTGAAAGAGTAACAAAGAGGATTGATGAGGGCAGAGCAGTGGACATGATTGATATGGACTTCAGTAAGGCATTTGACAAGGTTTCTCATGGGCAACTGGTTAGATCTCATCAAATCATAGAATCCCTACACAGTGAAAACAGGCCTCTCAGCCCAAGAAGTCCACATCAACCCTCCAAAGAGTAACCCACCCAGACCTCTTCATTTACCCCTGACCAGTGCACCAAACCTACATATCCCTTAACATTATGGGCAATTTAGCATGGACAATTCACCTGACCTAGACTGCTTTGGATCATCGGAGGAAACCAGAGCACCCGGAGGAAACCCACACAGATACGGGGAGAATGTGCAAACTCCACACACACAGTTGCCTGAGGCTGGAATCGAACCTGGGTCTCTGGTGCTGTGAGCCAGCAAAGCTAACCACTAAGCCACTGAGGGAGACTGAAAGATTTAGATATAGATTTGGCTCAAAGGTAAAAGACAGAGGATGGTGGTGGAGATTGCTTTTCAGACTGGAAGCCTGTGATCAGTGGTGTGCCACAAGGATCAGTGCTGGGTCCATTACTTTTCATCACTTATATAAATGATTTGGGTGTGAACATAAGAGGTATAGTTAGTAAATTTTCAGATAACACCAAAATTGGAGATGTAGTGGACAGCAAAGAAGGTTACCTCATAGAGTACAATGGGATCTTGATCAAATGGGCCAATGGGCTGAGGAGTGGCAGATTGAGTTTAATTTAGATAAATGAGAGGTGCTGCATTTAGAAAAAGCAAATCAGAGCAGGACTTTTACACTTAATGGTAAAGGTCTGGGGAGTATTGCTGAACAAAGAGACCTTGGAGTGCAGGTTCACAGTTCCTTGAAAGTAGAGTCGCAAGTAGGTAAGGTAGTAAAGAAGGCGTTTGATATGCTTTCCTTTATTGGACAGAGCATTGTGTATAGGAGTTGGGAGATCATGTTGCACCTGAACAGGACATTGATTAGACCAATTTTGGAATATTGCATGCACTTCTGGTCTTCGTCCTATCAAAAGAATATTGTGAAACTTGAAAAGGTTCAGTAAAGATTTACAAGGATATTGCCAGGGTTGGAGGGATTGAGCTACAAAGAGAGGCCGAATAGTCTGGGGCTGTTTTCCCTAGAGCATCGGAGGCTTATAGAATCATGAAGGGCATGGATAAGATTAAATAGACAAGATCTTTTCCCTGGAGTGGGGGGTGTCCAGAACTACAGGGCATAGGTTTAGGGTGAGAGAGGAAAAATATAAAAAAAGGACCCAAGGGGCAAGTTCGTCATGCAGAGGGTGGTGCGTGTATGGACTGAGCTGCCAGAGGAAGTAGTAGAGGCTGGTACAATTTCAGCATTTAAAAGGCATCTGGTTGGGTATGTGAATAGGAAGGATTTAGAGGGATATGGGCCAAGTGCTGGCAAATGAGACTAGATTGTGTTGGGATGTCTGATCGGCATGAACAAGTTGGACTGAAGACTGTGCTGTACATCTTTATGTCTCTACGACTCTAAATTGAGTAATAGGTTTGATATGGCCAGAAATTAGTAACACTAATGGGCATCGTGATAACATTTTTCAGTGAAAATCAAGAAATAACGTTGCTGTATTCTTTGTGGTGATCACAACTAAATGTAAAACTATGATTGTAATTATGATACAAAACAGTGGATGACTTTTCAACGTAATTAAATTTACAAAATAGGTAAATTTATAGAACTAAGAAAAAATATTGATGGCCAAAGAAATAACAGCTTCCAATCAATGTTTTGTGATAAGGAAGAAATAACACGAATCGCAAACTACTTCAAGCCTGGATCAAATGTTGAATGCATTGGCCCCATAAACCAACAGGTTCCAGGTCTCTATTGCTCACATCATACCATTATCAGCTCACACTTCCAGCAAACTTGTTGGAAAAGCGAATTATGGATGTGTGGATGGAGGATGAGGTCACCAGGCATGCTGTGAGATGTCAATCTTTGGCAAATTCTCATTCAATGTTGCTGCTCGTAGATAACATAAAGAATGACAAACAAAATGCAAATGAGATTTTTCATGGACTCAAATGGTGTAAAGAGAATGAACATTTTCATGGAGGATCTGAACTTCTTGTGCAGTTTATGTTATTTCTTATTACAGCCAAAAAAAAAGACTTTGAAAGATGAACACAAGTAGGTTTTCTTTTGATTAAAAGTATAAGACTAATTTGTTGGCTTTTAAAATGTATCTTCTAAGACAGTCATTATCAGGACTTTTTGAAATATTGTCTGTAAAAATATGCATGATAGATGCTAACTGCAATCTGAAGATTTAGTTCTCAGGTAATTGAAAATCTCATTTTCATTGTAGTTAATACCCATAGTATGAAATTAATTGACAGTCCCATGAGTGCATTGTGTTAGGTGAGTCATTTACATGTGGATCTTAAATGTTATTCTTAATCTGAAATTCAACATCAAAAATGACTTCAATGACTATAAAGAGGGGGGCAACCAGTGGCATTCCATCTCAAGCTGGAATTTTCAAGCATCACATTGCCAAAAGATATAAGACAAGGATGAATGGTGATGCCTTCCTTTGACAAACAGCCAATGCATTCAGCTGACATGCATAGAACTGTCCTTTGGGTAAAGTACAAAAGGGATTGCTTTTAGCCTCACAAGCCTAACTCAGCATGAGTCAGCACCATACCAAGTTGAAAAAGGTGGAGAATAAAGGTAATCAAATTTCAAATACAATGATATAAAAATTGCAGTGTTGGTACAATTTGCCAGCATGTTGATGACTGAAGCTTAACCCTTAGGTTTCATGTTTCTGCCATTGGTGTATGTCAGGTAATTACTGACCACTGATCTTTTCAACAAGGGATGGAACCATCTCAGAGAATAATACAAATTATTGAATAATTTACACGCATCCATGCATGCAAGGCTGCATGCACTACAGTCAGATAAAATGATTTCATATTCTTCAGTGATGAACTGCTGATATGAGGTTTGATCGAATGATATGATTTCACATATAACATTGATTAATCTGCAATTGCTGATCTCTGTCCTCACGACAGCTAGCTTGCCATTAATCTCCAACTCATGTTCAGTGAACACATGCAGCTTGTCCTAGCTTGGTTCCGAGGGTGTGATCAGTTGGGACTTTTTTTTTGTATTTGCAAATGGTTGGAGCAAGGTCCAGTGCACATGTTTGGCTTTGAGAGTTTGGATGTGGCTTTACTACCCTGTTATAATACTATCAGAATAAAACACCTTGGCAAGAGTCAACATTTTTAAAAGGGAATTACTCCCACTCATCTAATGTTCTTGCTGCCACTGATATGCAAGGGAATCACACTGACATCACAACACATTGTTACCATGTGGGAAGCAAGGCAACTTTTAACTTCTGCAGTACCAACTGTATCAATGATGAATGCTTGGCATGCATCCTCCCCTCTTCTACTCAGCGGAGCTGATAATATTCACCACGTGGGAGCCAGACATGGTCTAGCCCTGTAATCTGATCAGCATCCTCACTAATGATGACATTACCTCTCATCAGCTTTCTGTGGTTCATCCTTGGCTTGTGTATTTGTTTTAATCACATCGACTTGGGTTGTACCAGGCAATTAGCTCGAGGCTGGTGCAAATGTCTATTGGTTATCCCAGATGTTTGAGAAAAAAGTCCTGGTGTGACATTATTTGTTGGTGGTGGTGGTGTTGGTGGAGTAGGCGGATGTGTTGCAAATGCCATTGTAAATAAAAATTAACACAATGACCGCGAAGATTTGTGATGGCTGCTGACAACTAGAATGGATAATTTCCAGGAGTTTCATATTCAAGATGCATTAATCCAAAACGTATCCTGGAATTTCTCAAAACATTCCAAGCATAACAGGGACAGAGTCTTCAACGATAAGTGTCTGACTTACTGGAAAATATTTCTTAAGTTCCAAGAGTTTAACAACTTGAGTTTAAGCCTGAGGTAGTTTGTAATCGTCGGAAAAAATTTATTGAATGCAAAGTAATTCACTTCTAACTGGGAGACACAGATTCAAAAACCATTCGCAACTGACACTGATGGCTAGTCTTCCTCCAGATGATTAATTTGTGTTCTAAGCCAAGCATATCTGCGGGGAGACAGAAGAAGTGCTACGAAATAAATGCCTTCCTAGCTTATTTGAGTGTGTCTCTTTGTTGGTTTATCAAGAAGTGGTCTTGAAGGACATTAAGTCATGGTCATTTTGAATGTGAATAACGAACTGTGTAAATGCTACAAGTGACATAAGTGAATAAAGGGAAAATGGCTAAAACTAGAAATGAAAAAAATTGGTTGCTGATGAGCAACAAATGTTAACTGAAATGCAAAGGCGATTTTATCCAATAACAAATAGATACATAATATATTGACGACTATTAATTTCTGCTTCCTTTTCATTCGATATTACATCAAAACATCTTTTTTAAAATGTCATTGACATTTGTTAGGCATAGATTCTTAGATGCACCTGATTATTGCACAGTAAAGGGCTCGCAGATGATTGACATAACATCTTTGCTCAGTAAGAATGAAGCAAATAAACCACGTTAAAAGTACACAATATCTAAAGCAAATAGAGTTTCAGGTAAATTAAGGATCAGCAGTCTGAATTTTTAAATGCAAATGGTATATTAGTTGACATTAAGTAACATTCATGAAGAAGTATGAAAATGTTTTGATTTTAAAAATCGACTCATACTCTGCACACTGCAATTTGGAGACACTTGTCAATTACATTATGGCACACAGCATTAAAGGAAATGTGACATTAGTAAAAAGAACAGAAAATACTAATTAATTAACTTTTTCTGAACTAGAGGGTTGTAAACAATAATGTTCCACAATGGTCAATGTTAAGACTATCACACATCACAACATAAATAAATGACTTGGAGTCAGATATAGAAATGACTGCAAAAAAAAACAAGTCAGACATAAACTGATAGTAGATAGTAGATACTGCTGTGCGAAATGAGGAATACTCAAGTACAATCCTAATGCTTCTATGCTAAGGAAGGATGGCACGGTGGCTCAGTGGTTAGCACATATATTTCATAGTTCCCGGGACCCAGATTCCACCCTCATGCAACTTCTGTTTGCACATTCTTCTCATGTCTGCATGAGTTCGCTCCATGTGCTCTGGTTTCCTCCCCCAGACCAAAGATGTGCAGGTTAGGTGAAGTGGCCATGGGAAATGCAGGGTTGCAGGGATAGAGTAGGGGGTGGGCCTGGGTGAGATGGTGTTTGAAGGGTGTGGGTGGACTCGATGGGCTGAATGGCCTGTTTCCACACTGTAGAGATTCTATGAAGTGAGAAATCAGCTAAGTTATTGTTTCTGATTATAGCAGCTTGGGAAATTATGACTGATTGCCTGAGTTTTGCACCAAGTCCGTTCAGTAAAAATGACCATTTAGTATGAATAATGGCTACAAAACAGTCAGCAGAGCTGTGGATAAAAAGGAATTTAAGTACAAGCCCAGCAGGTTGGCAATTGAAGTTTTATAGGCATCGAGCCTTGAGCTGATGAAAGTGTAGATGAGATGCAGTGAAGGTTAAATCAGGACATAAGGAGGAGATGTTACAGGAGTGGAATTTGGCAGTCTTAGCATTAGCCTGAAAGTGAGATTTGAAATTCAGCTGAACATCAAACAGAACGCTGTGGGAGAACCTATAGCTTTCATTCCATTTTCAGGAAATATGCAGGTTATTTTCATTTCTGTTCCATCTCTTGTCCCTGCTGAGTCACAAATCTCTCCATTTTCTTTCGAATGTTTCAACATTCACTGCTGGGTTTGCTGTTTTGCATAAGTTAATGGTTCCAAGTGCAGCTGCTCAAGTTATGCTTAGTTTCTTTTGCTTTATGATCAGGTCCATTTGTTTTTATCTCCTGGTTTAGCTCAAACATCATCCCCGTATCCGCCTCACCAATTCCCCTCAGCATTTCGAAAAAGCTTGAAATGCTTTCAATTGGCCTCGGCACCTCTGGGCAAAGGAATCGAGAAGTCAGCCAGGGTTCCCCTCCACTGTAATCCTGCACTTGAAAATGTACTTGTACGGATGCTGGATATGGATAACATAAGCCAACCACAATATTCCTCTCACCATCTCTAAGCTCAGACATAAAGAACGGTCACTTAAGTGAGGTGTTAGAGATGGCTGGAGCCCTTAAAATCAAATCTCATCAAATATCCATCCACTCATTCCAGGATGGAGGGGAGCATATTTTTGGGAGTAACAAAAATGAATTTAGAAAGCTTCAATTTCTCCAATCTCCACTCAAGCAGTGCTTTTTTTCCCTTTCCAACAAAAACATATTTAATTCCTTTAGCATCTTGTCATAGACCCATTGATTTAAAACATGATATTATCCTTGCTACCCATTTTGAAACATTTTCCAGTGTCCCAGGAGTTATAAGTATGCACTAAATCTAGCAAAAGTGTGACACGAGTACACAGCAAAGAATCATTCTGTTAAACATACAAATACCTTTCCCCTAAAAGTAGAGAACAGAAGAACATGTACCCCTAGAACTTTTTCCTTCCATATAGTATATTATCAGTCCAAAGTGATATCAAATGCAGAGGTGATTTCTTCATAATCTTTCATAGAATGAGGGAGCTGCTGACAAAGTCAGCATTTGTTGTCCATTTCTAATTACCAACCTATTCAGCATATTTTTGTTCAGCCTCTCCCTGCAACTCAAATCCTCCAACCCTGGCAACTCCTTGTAAATCTTCTTTGTACTCTTTCAAGTTTCACAGCATCCTTCCGATAGGAGGGAGACCAGAATTGCAAGCAATATTCCAAAAGTGGCCTAATCAATGTCCTGTACAGCTGCAACATGACCTCTCAACTCCTGTACTCAGGCTCTGTCTAATAAAGGAAAGCATACCAAATGCCTTCTTCACTATCCTATCTACCTGCGACTCTACTTTCAAAGGAACTATGAACCTGCACTCCAAGGTCTTTATCACTTAATGATAAAGGTCTCAGCAACACTCCCCAGACCTTTATCATTAAGTGAATAGTCCTGCTCTGATTTGCTTTTCCAAAATGCAGCACCTCAGATTTATCTAAATTAAACTCCATCTGCCACTCCTCAGCCCATTGGCCCATCTGATTAAGATCCCAATATACTCTAAGATAACCTTCACTGTCCACTACTCCTCCAATTTTGGTGTCATCTGAAAACTAACTATACCTCCTATGTTTACATCCAAATTATTTATTTAAATTATGAAAAGCAGTGAAGCCAGCACAGATCCTTGTGGTACCTCACTGATCACAGGCCTCCAGTCTGAAAAGCAACCCATCACCACCACCCTCTGTCTTCTACTTTCAATCCAGTTTTGTATCCAAATGGCTTGTTCTTCCCATATTCCATGAGATCTAACCTTGCTAACCAGACTACCATGAGGAACTTTGTTGAGCGCCTTACTGAAGTCCATATAGATCACTTCCACTGCTCTGCCTTCATCAATCCTCTTGTATGAATGAGCTGCCAGATGAAGTGGTGGAGGCAGGTACAATTAAAATATTTAAAAGGCATCTGGATGGGTATATGATTTGGAAGGATTTAGAGGGATATGGGCTAGGTGCTGGCAATTGGGACTAAATTCGGTTAGGATATCTGGCCGGCATGGAAGACTTGCATCTAAGGGTTTGTTTCCGTGCTGTACATCTCTATGACTCTATAACTCTACTTGCCCATAACTAGGAGGCTTACTTGACAATGTTGAAAGAACAATAACGTTCAACTGTACTGTCGTCAGTCTGAATCACATGCCGGCCAGGCTGAGTAAGAATAGAAAATGTCCTTACCTGAAGGATATTAGTGAGCAACATGGGATTGGCAACAATCAATGGTAGTTTCATGGTCATCGTTATTGAGACTAGCTTTCAATTCCTTGCTACAATGGTGGGACAAGAACCTATGTCCCCATTGCTTTAGTCTGGGACTGTGGATTAATCATCCAGTGACATTATGACTACACTATCATCTCTCCTTGACAGAGGCCAACATTTTAATACCACATGTGAATCAGAATGTTGACTCCGCACTAATGGAAGCTCATAGTTGGGAAATGATGGTGAACCATTCTTTAGAAATTTCTTCACTGGCTTTGAAAAGGGTGTGAGCAGTATTTTTTGAAAACAGGAATCAAAAGGCTTCTATACCATTATTCACCTGTCATTTTAGACAAAAGTAATGAATCCATTTTCCAGCATCTAACAATACCTATTAAACTCAGCAAATCAGATCAAGTGGAAAATTAATAGCACAATTGGCTGCTCCTTTAGATTATGTTATTTATTCAGTCAGTAACATGATTATCAGACAATAAGAAATGTCATTCTGTTCAGGTGGCAAGTTGTGTTTAGTACAGTGAGAATATACTGATAAAGTAGTACGACAAGGGAACATATGAACAGCAGAAGGCCATTCATCTATTCAAGTCTTTTACACTATGTAATTAGATTGTTTGATTTGATCTACACATAACTCTATTTATTCCCTTGGATCCTATATTCATTGCCCAACAAAAAAAAGGAAGAGCATTTTTAATTATAAATTTTCCAATTGACCCAATCTTTGCAGCTTTCTGTTCATAGACAACATTAAGAACCATTTTCTGATGCAAAAAAGACGGAACAACTGGCGATGCTGACCATGAGAAACAATAATTGCAATTGCTGGAAAATCTCAGCAAGTCTGGCAGCATCTGTGGACAGAAATCAGAGTAGACGTTTTGAGGTCAGTGATCCCTCTTCAGAATTACCTGTTAAAATTTTTCCAGCAATTTCTGTTTTTGTTCCATTTTTTGACATCACTTCCAAAGGGTCTAGTTTGCATTTTACAGTTACGTGCCATTGAGAAGAAATAATTAAATAACCTTTGCAAATTCTAAAAATACCACACTGTCATCTTTTATTCCTAAAGACATAGAAGCCTTGTTTATTCCACCTAATTTACTTGTATAACCAGGCAAGATACAAATGAGTCTATCCTGTTCTTCTTCCAAAACAATATATCCTTTTGGAGATGCACTAGGCAGAACTGAAAGCAGTTCAAGATGCCAACTTACAATTCAAGAAAAATTAAGTTTGGTTTGCAATTTTATTCCAACTCTCCTGAAGCTGCTGGCTTTTCTAGGAATATAGGTCCATCGGCAACTATATAAGCAAAAACACTGAAGAGATCATTTATGAGTGACCATTGAATAAAGAGAATAGGATAAGCAAATTCAGTATTATTCTTGTCAAGCAGCCACTCACCACCTCCAAGATACCTTTAACAGGACACTGTTTAATGAATAGGAAAAGAATGGCAGCAAGATGTTTCTTTCAATAGCCTAGAAGCTGGTGAGCTCAAATGGAGGACCCCAGTTGCTACTACCCTGAGGCCAATTTACTCCACACAGGAAGCACAATTGTCCTGTGGTACACCCTTCCTATATGGTTAAGTAGGCTTCCATAGATAAATTAGAAATTAATTGGAAAAATCTTCATATAGCAGAGCTTAACATGATTCCCTGCATTTATGGTAGATCTTACTGTTAATCAATTCATCTGATGGATGCTTCGTTGATGAGTGCCCAGAGGTACTGTATATCAAACAATACAGCTCATTATCAAAAGATGTTTAAAACAATAAAAGTCAGCCATTCTGGATAATTGCCACAAACTGAATGATTAGTGCAGATGTTTACAGTTGTCAAGGTCAGAAACATGTTTTTATTAGTTTATTTTTGATATTGTTCAATACACATGTAAACTGGGTTATGATTGTAATCTCATTGTGATGCATTTGAATTTTAAACTTCTCAATAGATGTTCACACACTTCTCCTGAATGAGCAAGAAATGAATTATATATGTGTGTGATGAGTAATATTTTAAGATGACAAGTTAAAGTTTCAAGGTTCGTAATTACAGCCAATACCAATGCTGAAAAGTGTAACAGCAAAATTAAGATAAATTAGAAAATAGCCTTACAACAATCAAATGCTTGTTCTTCTTTAATTTGACAAATTATAGAAGTGAAGCAAGACCAAGGTGGCATCGGAGCTCCAAATGTTTGAAGCCTTGATAGCAGTTAGCTCAAATAACAAAGGAAGCATTGAAATGCCTATGTGATATTTGCATTTACATCCATTGCTCTTCATAAAACTAATTTCATTTGCCTGTGGTAATCCATGAACTGTCCTCCACAGAAAGAAAAAAGCAGTAGTAGAGGTTGAGATAACCTTGCCTCAACTTTAAGTGACAGCAGAGTCCTTGGGAGGTCACCATTTGAACAATTGCCTCAGTTGGAGAATACTTACAAAGCAGGTAAACATATTTGAGCAGGGACAAATTTACAGAGAGGAATCTGTTCAGGAATCTGTGAAGCAAGTATAGAAACATTGCAACTCTCTAAGGGAGAAATTAATGCTCAGTTAATGGGCCAAAAGCTATCACTAGAGGGAGTTTTCTCAGGTAGAGATTTCCTTTGTATGATCACCTTGCAAGTGCTGAACTAATCCGACATCTACTCATGTTTTTTTCCAGATGGAAACACTCACTACTGATTAGGAGCATGAAGCATGGATGTTATCTTTCTTCCCATAACCCAGGGTTGCTCAGACCAGAAGCACTGCATTTAAAAGCAGCAATGAAGACCAGAATCTGCAGTACTATGCTTTTCATACGTCAGCACTACAGCAGCTGGAACAGTTCACCATGAGCCACTCTAGGAGTTTGTGAAAATACATTCTTTTTGCGCAATATCAAAGGAGAACAAGGAGGTATGATCTTAGGCAAGGGGGAGCATGATTCTGAAATGTTGAGATTGAGATACTATCCAAAAAGAAAGAATTATAGAGAGTTAATGTAAAATCAGGTGTATACATAGAAGGGAAGAAAAATTGGATTGAAAGAGAACAAAAAAGGCAGAAAGTAAATGATTTTCAAAATTGATATCTCCAAAATTAATTAAATCAGAATAAATCTTCCTTAATAATAGATTCCAATATTTCTTTTGATAACTGATGTTGGGCTAACTGGCCTGCAGTTCCCTGGTTTCTTTTTCAAGTCTTTTATCAAATAGCAGTGTTAACATTTCCGACTTTCCAATCTATTGGAATCACCCTCGAGTCCAGGAATTTCTTGGAAAACCATAACCTATGCATTCATTATCTTTGCAGCTACTTCTTTAGAACCCAGGGCAATTTTTACATCTTGACATTAATCATACATTTGTCCACACTTGAATTTGATGTGACAGCTTTACATAAATAATGGCAAGTGCTATCAGCTTTCTCATTATTTTGACAGCAATTTTGAGGCAGTGTATCATTTAGAGTTACACATAATAAAATGGAGCAATTTCCTGTATTTTATGGGTAATTAAATGATTACATATCTTAGAAATGGATACTTCTTTCTGTTCCATAATATTAGAATAACTACCTCAATAATGAATAACAGATGCTGCCATTTCTTATGAATGCTCAACCTAGGTAACTATAAGTTCATTGGTTTAATTACCACACTGTAAAATAAGTTATACCATATTCTCGTCTGATGCTTCCTTTCATAGCTAAAACTTCATTTGTTCTTCATGTCCTGGATCTTTCTTCTTCACCACCTCCTGGCTTGGATTTCAGTTATCAAAACCGGGCACAGTCACCAAGGCATAATTTATCTCGTTTATTTCATTTTTATTATCACACCTTGCAACTTATCCTCACTTAACTGAGCAATATACACCCAGATCCTCCAGTCTCCAGATGGCTGGGGAACCAGCTGTAACCTCACAGAGGTATATTAGGGCCCATGGGAAATCCTGATACGCTGTAAGAGAATTGCCCAGGAAATTTAAATTTTCAAAGCAAAATTCCCTCATGTACCTTTTGAAAATGTTTCCAGCTCTTTTTCAGAGCTGGAAACTTTGGAGAAATTCTGACATCCTCTCTTGACCCACCAACTTCATCCTATTTCCCCAAATGCACTCACATCCATCCGACCTGATCCAACTTGACCACTCTCCTGATCAATTAGGCTGGTAAATAGAAATAGCCCTGCCCCGCAATAGCCAACCAAACACTCCCCAACACTTTCATCTGACAGCTCCCCCAGGAGAAACCAATCAGTTTGCTCAGTACCAAACCAGCATTATCAACATTCACTCCTCTATGATGCACAATCACAGCAGTGTGTATTCATACAAGTTGCACTTAAACTCACTTAAACTCCTTCAAAAGCACCTTTCAAACCTTTGACCTCCCACAGAGAAGGCTGAGGGCAGCAGATGCATTGAGTACCACCCACTGTAGCCTGCATTCCAAGCCACACGTCATCCTGACTTGGAGATATATCACCATTCAGAGGGTCAGAGGGAGTATTGTGGCATCAGGAATGAGTCAGTTGGCAAGACTGGGCCAAGGAAAAGTCTGGACTGTGCTGGGAGAGTTTGGGCAGGGTCACATGGCAACTTCAGATCAGGTCAGATTCGAGGAATTTAGGGTTTGATCAGGTGGATTAAGACCGGAGTTGAAGAATCTGTGTGGGTGATTACAGGATCAGTTGTGTAATTTACCCAGCAATTTTCCATCTAACATGCAGCATCCACAGCAGGATAAACATCCTTATACACAGGGGACTTCTGGCTGTTCTTCTCCAACATGACACCACGCCAAGCTGATTTGATGAAACCCCATTAATTCCTGACTCTTGACCAACACAAACACCAACCTGACAACATGCCCACCCTCCTCAGCCAAACCAATTACCAACTCGATTCCCTGATCTGATCTAACTACTCCACAAACCAACACAACCCATCACTCACCTGTCACGCCATCCCCCATCCATTTACCTTACCCATATTCCTAGTCTCTGTAGCTTCTGACATAAGCTTTTGGACTAAAAGTAACTCATGCTGTAAAAATGGAGCAGGTCATCCATGTTGTTGCCGGTAAGCTTTTCTTTCATATTCTCATAGAATGTTAAGAATGTATCTGCAGCAACCATTGTGAGTGACCTGGGATTACAATGTGGTAAAAACAATGACTGCAGATGCTGGAAACCAGATTCTGGATTAGTGGTGCTGGAAGAGCACAGCAGTTCAGGCAGCATCCAACGAACAGCGAAATCGACGCTTCGGGCAAAAGCCCTTCATCAGGAATAAAGGCAGTGAGCTGGAAGCATGGAGAGGATTATAATGTGCCAGCATGTCTGAAGAAATTAATTTCTCTTTATTTTTTCTGAAATTCTATAGCTTGCCGAATGCTCAAAGCCAACCGGTAACCTTACCTCAAAATATCACTTAAAGCATCTGTGACACCAAATTTGGAATGAATTTCCCTAAATGAGTTTGCCCATTCACAGGCATCAATGACACTCTTTGGATATCACCTATGGTTTTTGTCTTTCACAGATCTATCATTATTATGCCCTTTTAGATGGTATGTTCCAAGAATCTAATTCTTGTTCTTGCAAATCTGCACTTCTCATTCATTGTGAGACCTATGTGTTATGACAATTGCAGATCTTACAATCTCAATAACCTGTAATGGGCTCCCCTTATCTAAGAATGACTGTTGTCTAATTCTAACATGTATCTGCAAAACCTTTTATTTTAATATTCACAGTAAGTATGTTTCTCACAAGTAGAGTCCTTTCTTCAGAGTCTCTTGCACATTACTGCTGATGTTACTGCTAGATCATGATACACATCAATATCTAAAGCAACCTCTATGATTTCAGATTTCTTGAATATCTTTGAAAACTCAGTGAATATCTCAGAACCCTACACTTTTTGCATAGTCTACTTGAGACGTCACTTCTTCAAAATTAAGCTAAGCCTATTTGTCATAGTGGAATACCCTTCCCAAAGTTGTGTTGCTTTCTCTTTGGTAAATTATTCTCACAAATGTATTTAATGATTCTTAAACAGGTGCTCTTCAAATTTGTTCCTAATGATTGATTCCATCAGGTATTGCTGTTAAACTGCTGGCTTAGAATTGTCACATTAAATAGGTACCGTTTCCCGAATCATTAGTTGCCAACAATCATTATTCCTCAATAAAAACCAAAAGAAACAATCATTGCTTCTTTCCTGATGATTGTCATTACTCTTCAAGTTTCATCTTTATCATCTCTTTTACATTGTGTTGCATATATTCTTCACTAGGAAATCATGAAGGCATTTATTTAATGTGCCAGCTTTCTGTTATCACCCACAATATCTTTGAGATCTCTTACTCTAAATATTCTCTTGTTGATAGGTTAATGGGTAATTTTCTCCCTGGTGTGTTTAGCATTGGCAGCAATACTCATTTCCAGTTCCCCTTTGTATCCCTGACCTTCTTTTTTGACATGTTGGTGCCATTTCCTTTACTATTGTCTGAGGATTTGCTCCTTGTTCTCCTAACTGGAAGTTTTTTTAAAAAAAAGAGAACTCCCTTTTCCTCAGCTCTGAACTTACTTAAAAGCTGTTCATCTCTGACATCTTCCAGTACTGATAAAAGTTCATTGACCTGAGACAATAACTTTTCTTTTTCTCTCCAGAGATGTTGCCTGATCTGTTGAGTGTATCCCAGCATTTCCTATTCTTACTTCAGGTTTACGTTATATTCCAACAATGTTTTGGATTTCACTTCGTCGAATTTGACTTATTTGTACAAAAGAAAGCACTTTATTTGTTTGTTTATTTATGAAAACTGCCTTTATTAAAGTATGAGTAATATTTGTTGATTACACTGATAGACCTATATACAGAGGCAGATGAGGCTAAGATAGGGAAGCCTAGCTAAGAAAAGAAAATTCTGATTTCAACTATCCAGTGAAGGACCAAATAGTAAGGCCTTTATTAGCTGAAGTGTGCAACAGACTATACCAATGTCTGCACGATGATACAAAAACAGCAGGAAGGTTCTGCACTTATCAGCAGTTTATCCACAAGGACAATGCTATAATAAAAAAAATGCATCTTTTTTGCTGATGTACTGTAGTGCATATTTCAAAAGTGCAGTATTAGCTGTCTCAGACAACCGATTGGAAGCAGCGTTGCATAAACCTCATCTCCTTAAGCTTATTCAATGTGCAAGTGATTCAACAAACAACAGTGCACAGTTGATCTCCTTGCTGCAGATCATCTATAAAGTTGCTGAAATAATCCATCACATGAAGAAATAATTATATATTAATATCTTGCTGCAGGTCATCTGTAAAGTTGCTGAAATAATCCATCACATGAAGAAATAATTATATATTAATATCTTGCTGCAGATCATCTGTAAAGTTGCTGAAATAATCCATCACATGAAGAAATAATTATATATTAATATTTCTCCCACATTATCATTTGGGACAACTAGAAATTTTGATTCATGCAAGCATTTTTGTTATGGCAGATGGATATGTTTTGTAACTTTTTTGTAATTTCTGCAGTTCTCTGACTTTAATCTTAATACAATGCACTTGATAAATTGGAAAACTTTTACACATTGGACAGATATGCTCTTCACTCCATATGATCAGTGAATGAGTCAAACCACATTCTTAGTAGTATTTCCATGCTACGCTCATACTTTCCATGCTGCCAGAAAGGTTACTGCATCAAAGCAAATGAGACAGTGGAAATTTTTTTTCAAAGAACCGGATACCTCAAAGTATCTTCAAGTCACTTGTTCCAAGACATATCATTTTTGAAAAATATGGTCTCATTGCAAACTGCCAGAAAAGAAAACAGATGTCAAGCTGCTGCAATAAAGAAGCAACCTCAAATTTCAGTTGGCTATCCCCCATACCTTTGGTACTATGGATCCTCTTTTGCACCTGAAATGACATCTACTGTACATGTGCACATGAATGGAGTGGGCTACACCAGATGACATGGGACCAGATGATGTGGAGTCTGTGTGGTTGGAGTTGAGGAACCACAAAGGCAAAAAAAACCTGAATGGGAGTTATGTACAGACCTCCTAACAGTGGTCAGGACCAGGGGTGCAAGATGTACCAGGAAATAGATATGGCATGTCAGATAGTCACGGTCATGGTGATCATGGGGGACTTCCATATGCAATTGGACTGGGTGAATAATATTGCCAGTAGATCCAAAAAAAGGGAATGCTTACAGGATGGCTTTTTGGAACAGCTTGTGATGGAGCCCACAAGGGAGCAGGGCTATTCTGGACTTGGTGCTATGGAATGAGCCAGACTTTATAAAAGACCTTAAAGTGAGCGAACACTTAGGAGGCAGCGACCATAATATGGTAGAGTTCAGTCTGCAGTGTGAAAGAGAGTAGGCAAAATTGGATGTAATGGTATTACAGTTAAATAAAGGTTATTACAGGGACATGAGAGCGGCACTGATGAAAGTCGACTGGAAGCAGAGCCTAGCAGGGAAGACAGTAGGGCAACAGTGGCAGGAGTTTCTGGGTGTAATTGAGGACACAGTTCAGAGGTTCGTCCCAAAGAAAAGAAAGATTATCCGAAGGGGGATTTGACAGCCATGGCTGACAAAAGAAGTCAGGAAGTGGATCAAAGAAAAAGAGAAAGCCTATAAAGTGACCAAGAGCATTGGGAAATCAGAAGATTGGGAAGGCTACAAAAACAAACAGAGGATAACAAAGAGAGAAATAGGGAAGGAGAGGATTAGATATGAAGGTAGGCTAGCCTGTAATATTAGAAATGATAGTAAAAGTTTCTTTCAATACATTTGAAACAAATGAGAGGCAAAGTAGACATTGGGCCACTCCAAATTGATGCAGGAAGGCTAGTGGTGAGAGATAAGGACATAGCTGAAGAACTTAATAAGTACTTTGTGCCAGTCTTCACAGTGGAAGACATGAGTGATAGCCCAACAATTAAGGAGAGTTGGGGTTAGACTTGAATATGGTAACCATTACAAAAGAGAAAGTACTTGAAAAGCTAAAAGGTCTAAAAATTCATAGATCTCCTGGCCGCAATGGGCTACACCCTAGAGTTCTGAGGGAGAAGTCTGAGGAAATAACAGAGGTATTGGTTGTGATCTTTCAAAAATCACTGGAGTCAGGAAAAGTCCCAGATGATTGGAAAATCACTGTTGTAACCCTCCTTGTTCAAGAAAGAATCAAGGCAAAAGATGGAAAATTATCGGCTGATTAGCCTAACCTCAGTTGTTGGTAAAATTCTAGAATCCATCATTAAGGACGAGATTTCTAAAATCTTGGAAGTGCAGGATCGGATTAGAACAAGTCAGCATGGATATAGTAAGGGGAGGTCATGCCTCACAAACCTATTAGAACTCTTTGAAGAGATAGCAAGTAGGTTCGACTAGGGAAACCCAGCGGATGCTATCTATCTAGATTTCCAAAAGACCTTTGACAAGATACCTCACGGGAGGCTGCTGTGTAAGGTGACGGCCTATGGTAATCGAAGTGAGCTACTGGCATGGATTGAGGATTGGCTGTCTGACAGAAGGCAGAGAGTTGGGATAAAAGGTTCTTTTTTTTTTGAAAAGGCAGCCGGCGACAAGTGATGCCCCGTATGGCTCAGTGTTGGGGCGGCAGCTGTTCAATTTATACATTAATGATCTGGATAAAGGGATTGGGGGCATTCTGGTGAAGTTTACCAATTATACACTGTTAGATAGACAGGCAGGTAGTGCTGAGGAGCTGAGGAGGCTACAGAAAGATTAAGAAAGCTTTGGAGAATGTTCCAAGAGCAAATGCGAGGTCTTGCACTTTGGAAAAAAGAATACAGGTATGGACTATTTTCTAAACGGTGAGAAAATTCATAAAGCCTTACTACAAAAGGATCTGGAAGTGCTAGTACCAGATTCTCTAAATATAATAAAGGTTAACTTGCAGGTTAAGTCTGTGATTAAGAAAGCAAACGTAATGTTGTCATGTATTTCAGGAGTGTTGGAAGATAAAAGCAGCGACGTTTTTCTGAGACTTTATAAAGCTCTGGTTAGGCCCCATTTAGAATACTGTGTCCAATATTGGGCCCCACACCTCTGGAAGGACATACAGGTACAGGAGCGTATCCAGCAGAGATTCACACGGATGATCCCTGGAATGGTGCCTAACATACGATGAACGGCTGAGGATCCTGGGATTGTATTAATTACAGTTTAGAAGGTTGAGGGGAGATCTAATAGAAACTTACAAGACAATGCATGGCTCAGAAAATGTGAATGCTGGGAAGTTGTTTCCATCAGGCGGGGATACTAGGACCCGTGGGCACAGCCTTAGAATTAGAGGGGGTCAATTTAGAACGGAAATGAGGAGATATTTCTTCACCCAGAGAGTAGTGGGCCTGTGGAATTCATTGCCTTGGAGTGCAGTGGACGCTGGGACATTGAATATCTTCAAAGTAGCGATTGATAAATTCTTGTTCTGACAAGGAATTAAGGGCTCTGGGAGAGTGTGGGTAAGTGGAGTTGAAATGCCCATCAGCCATGATTAAATGGCAGAGTGGACCTGATAGGCCGAATGGCCTTACTTCCACTCCTATGTCTTATGGTCTTATGGTCTCATGTCATTTTGTGTTGATCTTTAACATAACTATGGAAAGCCAGTGTGAGAAGTAATGCTGAGCAGCAGGATTAACACAAATTTGAATTGAGCAATCTTGTGTTACAATTTTTACTCTCATTACTCAAGCTAATGATTTTGCTTAACATCGCACAGCTCAACTTGCACCCAGTAGCTGGAAGAATCCCCAAACATTACCAGTGAAATAGATCATTTAGCAGAAAGAATATGTCTTTGCTGATTCCACTGCTGATCACTTTGTACAGATTGTTGTGAATTACTTAGTTTACATAGCTTCTTAATGTAAGTGAAGTTAACAAGGAATGGGATAATGAAACATGTTATTCTCTCCCCCACAGGTTCAGCTCATTACAAATTTTACTTCCAGTTACGTACTCTGTCATCTTTATCCACCTTGGCCTGGCGTGTGACAGGGAAAATCACAATAGGCAATACCAAATTGGACAAGTTGTTTGAAAATAGAGAAATGGCAGAATTAATGAATAATTACATATAAAGAGACATTATTGATATTGGTGGTGGATTGCAGAATTAAAGATATTTTTATAATGTTTCAATTTTCATCAATTCTAAAACTAAGATTTCGTTGACTGCTCCTTGGTCTCCCCCTTCACTAACTGACCATCAGAAATTTGACAAAGTGCTCTCAAAGGGACAAAGTTAAAAATCACACAACACCAGGTTAGAGTCCAACAGGTTTATTTGGAAGCACTAGCTTTCAGAGCGCTGCTCCCTTATCAGGTGGTTATGAAGTATAAGATCATAAAACACAGAATTCATAGCAAAAGATTACAGTGTCATACAGTGATATATTGAACAAACCTGGATTGTTAAGTCTTTAATCTTTTACAATGCAGATTTCGGTTCCTTAATATGTAAATCCCAGAACTTCTTTTAAATCACCTTCTCGAGATAACTTAAGGTTTTATAACAAAAGGTGACATCTCAGCTCAGACAATGCATTAAAGGTGTGAGGTCAAAATCTGTATCCCAAATCTGAGTCAGACTGGTTCTATTTCCAAAGTGGAATTCAAAATATTACATGTTTGAATGCCTGCATTAATTGCCTGCAGATTATGCATTTTTTGAGCAAAGTAGAATGTATCTGCAAATACAAGTTCACCCCATAGACTTGCATTTGTGTGCATATGCCATACAACACTGTCATGTCAACCACTGCACTGTCAGAGTGTCGACACGGATACTACCAATTCTGTGGAGTACCACCCACCATGTACACTTTAGGTACTTATATGACTCGGCCAACGTTGCCTATCCCATACGCTGCAACAAATGATGCCCCGAGGCATGGTACATTGGCAAGACCAAGCAGAGGCTACAACAACGGATGAATGGACACCGTGCAACAATCACCAGGCAGGAGTGTTCCCTCTCAGTCGGGAAGCACTTCAGCAGTCCAGGAAATTCAGCCTCGGATCTTCGGGCAATCATCCACCAAGGCGGATTTTGGGTCAGGCAACAATGCAAAGTGGCCCAGCAGAGGTTGACAGCCAAGTTCAGTACACATGAGGATGGCCTCAACACAGATATTAGGTTCATGTCACACTACAGGTGATCCCACTACACTGTACACTCACTCTCTCTCTCTCACACACACACACATACACGCACTCTTACAAACTCACACACTCATGTAGACCCTCTCTCATAGACATGATCTCTCACCCACACACACACCCTCTCACAGACCTATATGCCATCACTCTCTCTCACACACACACACACACACACACACACACACACACACACACACATTTTACCAACCTTTCACACATGCAAACACAAACTCTCTCACATGCATTCACACTCACATGTACACACACATGCACACACTCTCTTTCACGCACGCAGACAGATATAAGTCTATGGGGTGAATTTGTACTTGCAGAATTATATTTGCAGATTCATTCTATTTTGCTCAAAAAATGTACAATCTGTAGGCAATTAATGCATGTTATATTTTGTAAATTCCACTTTGGAAATAGAACCAGTCTGACTCAAGATTGGGATACAGACAGACTCTGACCTCATAACTTTAATGCATTGTCTGAGCTGAGATGTCATCTTTTGTTATAAAACCTTAAGTTATCTCGACAAGGTGACTTCAAATAAGTTCTGGAATTTATATATTAGTGAACCAAAATCTGCATTCTGAAAGATGAAACACCTAACAATCCAGGTTTGTTCAATATATCAGTATATGACACTGCAATTTTTTGCTATAAATTCTGTGTCGTATGATCTTATACTCCACAACCACCTGATGAAGGAGCACTGCTCTGAAAGCTAGTGCTTCCAAATAAACTTGTTGGATAGTAAGCTACTGTTGTGTGATTATTAACTTTGCCCACCTCAGTCCAAAACCAGCTCCTCCACAGGGAGGCTCTCAAAGGGAGTTATGTCCAGCCAACATGAAGCTTACATGCTGCCTCATCAGTAGCAACAGGTAAGGCTGATCATGCAACATTATCCCCGAACCTTTTTCAATCTTTATCCAATTTTGTACCACAATCACCTCCTCCAGCACTCCCCTGTAATTAACTCAGTCAGCCGGTCAACTCACAAAATGAAACAGGGACCTTGGAGGCAGTAATTCAGTATATGTTTCCAGGTGCTAATTGTGGTATATTTGACAATTTCTAGTGAGCTGATTAGATTTGTTTTACATTCAAGACAGAATTTTATAAGGGTCTGAGTGACATGGGCTATAGTGCGATACATGACAGAATCAGGCATCATGACAGAACAGTGGGTGAGGCTGACCTCAATAATGAGATCATCACCCTCCATCTTTACATTCTTCTTCTGCAGTGTGCTGAGATTGTCAGCATCAAATAATGAGTTGCTAACTGACAGCAATTAACATTTGTTAAGTTCATGGCTGACATCTCAACTCACCCCACTAATATGCAGGTTCTAATCTTGCCAAATTAGACGTCAGGAAATCTCAACACGGAAATCATAGAACGCACCTGCTTGCTCCAAATGATCTCCATGTTGGAAACTGGGCACCGGCATTTCAGGGCGCAGATGTGGGGAGGCAATGGCCTAGTGGTATTATTGCCAGACTATAAACCCAGAAAACACAGCTAATATTCGGGGTTTATAGTCGACCAAGGTTCGACCAAGGCAGATGTTAGAATTTGAATTCAATAAATAATCTGGAATTGTAGGATCTAATGATATCCATGAAAGCATTGTCAATTGTCATTCACTATTGGCCTTTAGGGAAAAACAAAAATCTGTCATCCGTACCTGGATTGGCCTACATGTGACTCCACAGCCATAGTAATGTGGTTGATACTCAACTGCCCTCTGGACAATTTGGGATGGGCAGTAAATGCTAGCCTAGCCAGAGACGCCCACATCTCATGAGTGAATAAAAACTCTATGAGCACTGACTACATGCACCTCACATCCATAGTCATTGCCATCCAAAATGTGCCAGCCTTTAAGAATACTCACAAAGAATATTTTCAATTCAATGCAGGGCCCTTCCACACTTCAATGCTAACCTCGGTTTATGCCAGCAACTATCATTGTAAGACTACAGCAAGAGCTCTATGCATTCGGGCACACACACAGTGCTCATGCACTGATCAGGCTGCATCTCCAGCCTCTTTGCTAGGTCTTATAGCATTCATCCACTTTGGGCCTATCTAGATGCTCACTGCCTTGTCTCTCTGTGCATTAACCCCTCAACTAGAGATTCCAGCTCTACTGCCGTCTTGCCATGAAAATTATTTCTATTCACTCACTGGTAATAGCCATCGCTGGCTGGCCTTCCCCAGTTGCCTTGAGAAGGTGGCAGTGAGCAGCCCACTTGAACCGTTGCACTCCACATACTGTAGATTTAACCATAATACCTTTAGGAAGGGAATTCCAGGATTTTGTCCCAACAATGGCAAAATATTTCCAAGTCAAAATGGTGGTTAGCTTGGAGGGGATCTTGCAGGTGGTTGTGTTCCCATGTGTCTGCTGGCCTTAAATTTCCAGATGGAAGTGGTCATGGGTTTGGAAAGTGCTATATTAGGATCTTTGTGAATTTCTGCAGTGCATTGTGGCAGTAGTACACAAGGAGTCTACAAGCATTGGTGGTGGAGGATGTAGAAGTTCGTGATGTGATACCAATCAAGTGAGCTGCTTTGTCCTGGATAGTGTCAAGCTTGTTGAGTGATGTCAGAATTGTGCTGCTCCAGGCAAGTGGGGGCTATTCTATTACACTCCTGACTTGTGCCTTGCAGATAGTGGACAGGTTTTGGGGAGTCAGGAGGTGAGTTCCTCACCACGGTATTCCTATCCTCTCACCTGCACTTAGAATCACTGTGTGGTGAGTCCGTTTGAGTTTCTGGTCAATGGTAACTCCAAGGATGTTGGTAATGGGGACATTTAGTGATGGGAACACCACTGAATGCCAAAGAGCAGAGATTAGATGGTCTCTTATAGGAGATGGTCCTTGTCTAGCACTTGTGTGGTGTGAATATTACTTGCCATTTGTCAGCCTAAGCTTGGAAACTGTTCAGATCTTGTTATATTTGAACATGGACTGATTCAGTATCTGAGGAGTCATGGTGCTGAACATTATGCACCTATTCGCAAACATCCCCATTTCTGACCTTATCATTAATGGGAGGTCGTTGATGAAGCAGCTGAAGGTGTTTGGGTTCGGATACTGCCCAGAGAAACTCCTGCAGAAATAGAACATAGAACATAGAACTTAGAACATAGAGCATCACAGCGCAGTACAAGCCCTTCAGCCCTCACTGTTGCGTTGACCTGTGAAATCAATCTGAAGCCCATCTAATCTACACTACTCCATTCTCATCCATATGCCTGTCTAATGAACATTTAAATGCCATTAAAGTTGGCAAGTCCACTACTATTGCAGACAATGCGTTCCACGACTCTCCTATTCTCTGAGTAAAGAAACTACCTCTGACATCTGTCCTATATCTTCTACCCCTCAATTTAAAGCTATGTCCCCTTGTGCTAGCCATCGCCATCCGAGGAAAAAGGCTCTAGCTGTCCAACCTATCTAACCCTCTGATTATCTTATATGTCTTAATTAAGTCACCTCTCAACCTTCTTCTCTCAAACGAAAACAGCCTCAAGTCTCTCAGCCTTTCCTCGTAAGACCTTCCTCCATACCAGGTAGCATTCTAGTAAATCTCCTCTGAACCATTTCCAAAACTTTCACATCCTTCCAACAATGAAGGGACCAGAACTGTACACAATACTCCATGTGCGGCTGCAGCAGAGTTTTGTGCAGCTGCAGCATGACCTCACGATACTGAAACTCAATCTCTCTACCAATAAAAGGTAACACATTGTATGTTATCATAAAACACAACCTACATGGGTGGCAACTTTCAGGGATCTATGTATCTGGACATCGAGGTCTCCCTCCTCATTGACACTACCAAGAATCTTACCATTAGCCCAGCACTCTGCATGCCTGTTACTCCTTCCAAGGTGAATCACCTCACACTTTTCCACATTAAACTCCATTTTCCATCTCTCAGCCCAGCTCTGCAGCTTATCTATGTTCCTCTGTAACCTCTAATATCCTTCATCACTATTCACAACACTACCAACCTTAGTGTCATCCGCAAATTTACTAATCCATCCTTCTATGCCCTCATCCAGGTCATTTACAAAAATGGCAAACAACAGTGGACCCAAAACAGATCCTTGCAGTGCACTACTAGTAACTGAACTCCAGGATGAATATTTCCCATCAATCACCATCCTCTGTCTTCTTTTAGCTAGCCAATTTCTGATCCAAACTAAATCCCCCTCAATCCCATGCCTCTATGCTTTGTGCAATAGCCTACCATGGGAATCATATCAAATGCCTTAGTGAAATCCATATACACCACATCAACCACTTTACCATCATCCACCTGTTTAGTCACCTTCTCAAAGAACTCAATAACGTTTGTGATGCAAAGCCATGTTGACTATCCCAAATCAAATTATTCCTCTCTAGATGGCTATAAATCCTATCGCTTATAAATCTTTACAACAATTTTCCCACAACCAAAGTAAGGTTCACAGGTCTATAATTTCCAAAGTTATCTCTACTCCCCTTCTTGAATATGAGAATGACATTTGCTATCCTCCAGTCTTCCGACGTTATTACTGTAGGCAATGACGACATAAAGACCAAAACCAAAGTCTCAACAATCTCCTCCCTGACTTCCCAGGGAATCCTAGGAAGGGATTTATCTATTTTTACACTTTCCAGAATTGCTAATACCTCCTCCTTGTGAACCTCAATCCCATCTAGTCTAGGAGCCTGTATCTCCATATTCTCCTCAAAGACATTTTCTTTTTCTAGTGTGAATACCAACAAAACGTATTCATTTAGCACTTCCCTTATCTCCTCTGAGCCCCCACGCAACTTCCCACTACTATCCTTGATTGGTCCTAATCTTACTCTAGTCATTCTTTTATTCCTGATACACCTATAGAAGTCTTCGGGTTTTCCTTGATCCTATCTGCCAACGACTTCTCATGTCCCCTCCCAGCTCTTCTTAGCTCTCTCGTTAGGTCTTTCCTGGCTAACTTGTAACTCTCAAGCACCCTCACTGAGCCATCACATCTCTACTGCTGTTGCAGACAGTGCATTCCAAGACCCTACTACTCACATCTCATCCTAACGTAAGCCTTCTTCTTCCACTTGACAAGAAATTCAACTTAGTAAACCATGGCTCTCACATTGGACAACTTCCTTCCTGCCTGACCAGTATATACTTATCAAGGTCCCACAGTAGCTGGTCCTTGAATAAGTACCACATTTCAATTGTGCCCAGCCCCTGCAGTTTCCTTCCCTATCCTATGCATTCTAAACTTTGCCTAATCACATGGTAATGAAGCTGAGGTTACTGACAGCCAATAGCCACAACCAGCTTTCTATGTGCCGGGAATGACTTCAGCCAGTGGAGAGTTTGCCCTCTGATATCCATTGACTACAGCTTTGCTCAAGGTCCTTGATGTCACACTCGGTCATAGAGTCATAGAGATATACAGCATCAAAACAGACCCTTCGGTCCAAATCATCCATGCCAACCAGATATCCTAAACTAAGTTGCCAGCACTTGGCCCATGTCCCTCTAATCCCTTCCTGTTCATGTACCCATTCACTTGCCTTTTAAGTTATAATTGTACCTGCCTCCATTACTTCCTCTAGCATCTCATTCCATTCAGTTAAATGCTGCTTTATTAGCATTTAAGGGCTATAACTCTCACCTCATCTCTGGAATTCAGCTCTATTGTCCGTGTTTGAACCAAGACTGTAATGAGTTCAGGAGCTGAGTGGTCCTGGGTGGAATCCAAACTGGGTGTCTCTGAGTGGATTATTGCTGCGCAGGTGCTGCTTGCTGTTACTGATACCTTCCACCACTTTAATGATGATCAAGAGTAGATCGATAGGGCGATAATGAGCTGGGTTGGATTTGTCCTGTTTTTTGTGGGCAGGACATACCCGGGGAATTTTCCACATTGTCAGGTAAATGCTAGTGTTGTAACTGTACTGGAAGAGCTTGGCGAGGGGAGTGGCAAGCCCTGGAGCTCAAGTCTGCAGTACTATTCCTGGAATGGTGTTAGGGCCCATTGCCTTCGCGGTATCCAGTGTCTCCAGTCATTTCTTGATATCAAGAGGAGTAATTCGAATTGGCTGAAATTTGGTATCTGTGACGCCGGGGTTAACTGAAGGAAGCTGAGGTTGATCGTCCATTTTGCACTTCTGGCCAAAGATGGCTGTGAATGCTTCAGCCTTTTCTATTACTCTTCCATCATTGAGAATTGGGATATTTGTGGAGCCTCCTCCACCTCCAGTGAGTTGTTTAATCATTCACCAGCTTTCATGACTGGATCTGGCAGGACCGCCGAGCTTAAATCAGATCCGCTGATTGTGGGCTTGATTAATTTTGTATATCATTTGCTGGTTATGCCGTTTGTTGTGCAAATAGTCCCATTTGGTGGCTTCACCAGGTTGACCCCTCATCTTTATGTTTACCTAGTGCTGCTCCTGGCATGGCCTCCTGCACTGTCCATTGATCAAGGTTTGTGCGAAGATTTGTAGCTCGGGTGCTCGTTGTTGTGGTTCTGTTCACCGAGCTGGAAGTTTTTGTTGCAAACGTTTCGTCCCCTGGCTTGGAGACATCATAAATTCGACTGGGAAAACACTACTATCATAGGGCAAGCCAGACAAAGAACAGCCAGGGAATTCCTAGAGGCATGGCATTCATCCACAAACTCCATCAACAAACACATCGACCTGGACCCAATATACCAACCACTACAGCGGACAGCTGAAACTGACACCCGGAAGCGGCAAGGACAGACCACTATAAATACCGGAAGAAACATCAAAGAAGTGCTTCGCAGGAGGCTCCAGAGCACTGATGATGTCTCCTAGCCAGGGGATGAAACGTTTGCAACAAAAACTTCCAGCTCGGCGAACAGAACCACCACTGTCCATTGAACTCGGGTAAATCTCTGGTTTGATGATAATGATTGAGTGGGGAGTATCCGTGCCTATGATGTTACTAGACTGTGCTGGAGTACAATTCTGCTGCTGTTGATAGCGCCTCATGGATGCCCAATGGATCTTGATTTGCTAAATTGGTTCAAACTCTTTCCCATTTAGTGCAGTGACAATATCACACAAGGGAGGGTATTCTTGATGAGAAGGTGAAATTTTGTCTCCACAAGGACTGTGTACTGGCCACTTTTACTGATACTGTGATGGACAGACATATCTGCAGCCATTGGATTGGTAAGGATGTGGTCAAGTACATTTTTCCCTCCTGTTGGTTCCCTCACCACCTGCTGCAGATCCAATCTAGCAGCTGTGTCCTTGAGGATCTCACCAGTTTGATCAGCAGTGCTGCTGCTGCTGAACCATCCTTGGTGGTGGATTTTGAAATCCCTTCATCCAGAGTACCTTTTGCATGCTTGCCAACCTCAGTGTTTCCTCTAAATGTTGCTCAACATGGAGGAGAAGTTGAGGTACGTGGTAATCAGCAGGAGTGGGCAATGAAGTGCCAAACAATATTTGTGCCAGGGCTCGTCCGCAAGGCTAACTGTCACTGAGTATGTCGGAACTGCAAAGACATATTAAAACCGATATGCAGATCCATTGGTGAGAAACACAAGAGATGATCATGGAATTCGGGCATGGCTTTACAAAGTCTAAAACAGCTGGGGCTTTGGTACTCATGTGTTGCAACATGCACAGATGATGTTTAATGACATTGTTCACAGGCAGCAGTGAGACACATATGTCAAAAGTTACAAAACTCTATGGATCAGCGCTTTCTTCTGAGTTCCTTCTCAAGCTGCTTCTCTGTGATGCCACATGGCTTCCATTTCCCTGAAGCGTATCTTTTGCAGCAGTTGCTTGGCCAATCTTTGTATCTTTTGCCAGACTTTAGCTCTCCATACAGCAATTGGCTCAGACTGCAATGGTCCACCACTCTAATTATATATCAAGCACAGTTCATCCAGCACAGTTCAGTTGGACTTTCAAAGGCATTGTTTCAATATTCAATATTGATTGGACTCAATCTAAAATTTCAAGATTTGCAATCCAATCTTGACAATTAATGCTGAGAATAGAGTGAAATGTAGTGAAGGGAAATTGTTCCAATTGTCTTAAGTTTTTACAATCCAGGACTCAGACTACAAAAGAGGGAGGTAATGACAACAGCATTGCACATCTGATCTTCACGGACAGTCAAATATTGCAGTGGTTTCGTGCTCTGGCAGGAGTATCTCGCTGATGCTGGATGGTATGTCTTTTTTAAGTAAATCATTGATGATGCTTCTGAAGTATTTAAAGATTTAACGTTCTTCTGATTTGCATCACTGTTCCACGTCATTGATATATATTAATGTATATTCCTCGACTATAATTAAACCATTATGCATTCATAAAATGCTCTCTACCTTGTTTATAATCTTCTTGCTATTAACTGTTTATTCTTCTTTTATAGGTATCCTTATTGAAAAATAAGATTTTTGAGATATTTTACAAAATTACAAAGATAGTTTAAACTAGTATATTCCATTTTACAATATAATAATAACACCAATTTAGAAGTTTTAAAAAACCAACTACTAATCTATTGTACAAACATACAAAACATAAAAAAGGATATCATACATTACTAACAATAAACAAAAGGAGAAAAGAAAACAAATAAGTAAATAAATAACTAAATACATATTCAAAATAAATTTATATCAAGTCATAACAAAACCCGTATTTTTACAGGATTCCTTCTCCCAGGAGCCCCCGAACCAGCCAGAACCATTACTATGGCTAAGTAAAGGCCCTGAACAATATGGCTGATATATCTGTGTCAATGTAGTTCTAAAAGGTCTGCCATGTTCTATAAAATAATTCAGTTTTTTGGTGCACTATATTCTTAAGGAAATCAAGGGGGATATATTCCATGACTATCCTATGCCAATTCGCAAGTCCTGGGGGACCTTCAGATACCCAATTCACGAAAGGAATTTCCTTTTCTCACACAAAAGGAAAGGATAGTGAATAAGTTCCTCTAGTATACATCCAAAGAGGGGAAATTTGGGGAGCCCAAAAGTAAAGATGCTGGGTCCAACCCAATCTCTATACCCAAAATCTTTGCCAAGGCATTCACTACTCTGTCCCAGTACCTGCGGATCTTGTTGCATGTCCACAGACAATGCATGAGAGTACCGACTTCTATTGTGCAATTAGGACACATTGGAGATGCTCCTGCCTTGAAGTTTGCAAGTCGCTCAGGTGCCATGTGAGCCCTGTGAAGTATCTCCGATTGAGTAACCTGAGTTCTGTTACAGATCTTCCTGCCATTATCCCAGACATCCTCCCACATCTCTAAGGAGATTTCCATCCCCAATTCTTGACTCCAGGTTTTATGTAACAGTTCTATGTCCTTCGATACTATATTACATAGTAAGTGGTAGAGAGAACTGACCGAGGGCGGACCCATCGGCCAAAGAACTCTCCTTTCCCTATCCGATTTATAAGGATTAATTATCAGTGCGGTCTTCTTTTGTACAAAGTCTTGTATTTGAAAATACCAAAAAAGGTCCTTGGGGGCCAGGCAGCCCAAACTTCTGACGCAGCTGTTCGAAGGACATCATGACCTCCCTGTCAAACAGATCTCTCAAACAGGAGATACCTCTGGACTCCCAGATTTTGAACACAGCATCAGTCAGCCCTGGCTGGAACCCCAACATTCCCACTATAGGGTTATGAGGGGAGGTTTTTTGCAGATTATCCTCATCCTGTTGCATTATCCTCCAGGCTTTGATTGTATTTAATACAATAGGGTTTTTACAATGATCCTTAATAACTCTCATCTTGTCCATAGGGACATTTTGCTTGGGAGGCCTCATTATCTAACCAGATTGATTGTGGGTCACAAGAGAGCCAATCAGCTATGTAAGATAATAGGGAACTCAATTGGTACCTCCTAAAATCTGGAAAGTCCAGGCCATCCCTTACTTGTGGAAGCTGCAGCTTTTCTAATTTGATAAGGGGCTGTCTATGATTCCAAATAAAGGAGCCGAGCCAGCCATAAAGCTTATGCAGTGCCTCTCTCGGCAGCATCAAGGAGAGTATTCGCATAGGGTATGAAAGGCATGGTAGAATATTCATCTTAACTAAAGCTATTCTACCTAGCCAGGATATTGGGAGATCTTCCCAGTGTTGAAGGCCCTGTCTTATTTTCTCTAATAAGTGTGTATAATTGGCTTTATATAGCTGACCAAATGCCAGAGTAATAAAAATATGTAAGGAACGAAAACCTCCCAGTGACCACCGAAAGGGAAATGGGATCCATCCGGATAATTGATACACTGGCAAGGCCTCCCAGCAGCATGGCCTCTGATTTCATAAAATTGATTTTGTAACCTGAGAACATACCAAATAAGTTAACCACTTGAATTAAGCAGGGCACAGATGTCAATGGATCATTTATGAAAAGGAGGACAGCATCCTCATTGAGAGTAATTTTGCGCTTACCTGATCCAACCTCCGGAGCCGTTATATTATGGTCAGCTCGTATAGTTTCTGCCAGCAGCTCAATCACTTGCGTAAATAAAAATGGTGAGAGAGGGCATCTCTGATGAGAACCTCTGCCAACGCTAAAGCTATCCAAACTTAAACCATTCGTAATCACCGCTGTTTTGGATTATTATATGATATTGAAACCTATTTAGTAAAGACCTCTCCAACACCAAACTGTTCCAACATATAAAAGAGGCATGGCCATTCTACCCGATCGAATGCCTTCTCTGTATCTAGGGAGACAGCTAATCCCGATTTTGCTCCCTGCTGTCAGGCTTGTATCATATTTAAGACTCTTCTAATGTTATCAGTTGATGTGCGACCAGTTATAAACCCCATCTGGCCCTCTTTTATAATGAATGGCAGAACACCCTCCAGTCTTAATGCCATCATTTTTGAGAGAATTTTAAAATCCCCAGTTAACAAGGATATGGGTCTATGCGAAGAGCAGTCATCCATGGGGCCTTTCCCTTCTTAAGAATGAGAGAAATATTTGCTTCTTTCAGAGAAGGCAGGAGGCAGCCCTGACTATGTGAGTAATTATGCATAGTTATAAGTGGCCCGACCAATTCCCCTATAAATTCTTTGTAGAACTCAGCCTGGAATCCGTCTGGTCCAAGCGCTTTGCCACTCTGGAGCTGCCTCACTGCCTCCTGTACTTCCTGGGTTGCCAGTGGGGCATTCAAGAATGACCCGAGCTCTGAGGTTAGGCCCGGGAGGGCCAGATTTTTAAAAAAAGTCTCCATCTTCCTCATTCTATCCTCACAGTCCTGCAACCTATACAATTCGAAATAGAACTTTCCAAAGGCTGCATTGATCTTTTTACAATCACAAGTCAGGGTACCAGCACTCTCTCTAATAGACATAATGGCTTGGGGAGCCTTTTTCTATATGGCAAGGTATACTAGATACCTGCCAGGCTTGTTGTCATATTCAAATAATCTCTGCTTCGCAAATAATATCTCCTTCTTTGCTGTTTCAGTAAGTGTGGTATTCAAAGTTGCCAATAGGGCTGTGATCCACTGTAGTTTAGTAATGGAGGGCCTATCGGCATATGCTGTCTCAGTTGCCTTCAGGCGAGCCTCAAGCAAATGCTGTTGTTCTCCCTTTTGTCTTTCTGGGTCACAGAATATGAGATAACCAAGCCTTGTGCGTATGCCTTAGCAGTTTCCCACATCACCGAAGGGCTACTGGCTGTGCCTGAGTTGATATCCCAGAAGGCTTTAAATTCCTGTGAAAAATATTTTATGAACTTACTATCCTTCAATAGAAAAGGGTCCATATGCCAATGTCAGGAACCGATCTCATCATCACTTGTCTTAACCTCCATATATACTGCAGCATGGTCAGAAGTAGTTATATTACCTATTTTACAAAGCAATATTGAGTTCAAAAGGGTCAAGGGAACAAAGGACATATCAATTCTGGTATGGCACTTGTGTGGATTAGAATAGAAAGTAAAGTCTCTACCCTCAGGGTGAAGACACCTCCACACATCTATCAGCCCCAATTCCCTATTCAGATCCGCCAACTGCCTAGATCTCAAAGATATACCCGAAGAGCTCCTAGGTATCCTGCTAATCTCTGGGTCAATGATACAATTAAAATCTCCCCCTATAATTGTATGGCGCACCCTGACAGCCATCAACTTGGAGAATGCTTCCATTACGAATTTGAAAGGGTGCGCTGGGGTGGGGGGGGGTGGCAATAAAGCTTCAAAATCCCATATTCCTCTCCATATATTAGGGCTTTAATTAATATATACCATCCAGACTCATCTTTTGTCTGGCTTAGTATTTGGAAGGGAAGATTCTTCCGAATAAGACTGGCTAATCCCCTACTTTTTGAGCTGGAAGATGAAAAGAACACCTGGCCAAATCTTCCCTGTTGCAGCTTTGAATGCTCCTTATCAAGTTGATGTGTCTCCTGTAGAAGAGCTACATCAACCCTTTCTTTTTTAAGACTTGATAATATCTTTTTCCTTTTGATTGGTGAGTGGCTCCCCTTGACATTCCAGGTGCACCACCTAAACGAATGGCTAGCCATGATCATCCAAGCAAGCCCGAGACACCCCAGGAGGAAGAACCCCACTCAAAAGACGTTGAATAAAAACCAAAAATGATTCACATATAAAAACACTCTTTAAAACAGCTCAATCAAAACAGCTAAGAGCTACTCCTAAATACAAATAACATTAGGCATATTTTTAAAAGGAGACTTTCCTCCTTGTTCACAGGGGACACTACTCCCTTCCAATAATGCTGGCATAATATCTCCCAACTAGAGCCATGCCCTCGGCTCAGGCATTACGAAGTAGAGTAAATAAATTCCGATACCTTATAAAACAGGAGGTAAAAGTGGGCGACCACCCCACCCCCCAACACTATCACCTAGATACACTTAGCAAAACAACACAAGATAAAAATACATCAGATTACAAATTTACAATACCAGCAAGTATAATGCAACCAAATTTAGAAAAGAACCACTTAGAAACATCCCCCAATAGTCAAATAATCTGCGCGAGTTATAGATAAGAATCCAAAGAAAGGATAAGGAATGAGCCCCTTACCCCAAGGAAAGATGGAGAAGAGAAAGAGGGAGAAAGGAAGAGGAAAGACAAAAAGGGGGGCAAAATAAAGCCATTATCCATACAGTTCAAGTTCCGCAGTCTATTTGAGAGCATCCAGGAATTCCTTTACTTTTTACGGTGACCCGAAGTTATGTACAGATCCTCCATAACTGAAGCACAACGTTGCCGGATATCACATTGGAATATTGAAAATTTAAATCCCTCAGACGCTTCTTCGCCTCATCAAATGCCTTCCTCTTGCGGACCAAAACTGGACAAAATTCCTGAAACAACATTATCTTGGAGCCCTTGTACATTATGGTATGGGGATCCTTCCACAAGACTCTGGAGGCCTCCAGCAGCATTTGTTTTTCCCTGTAATGTTGAAGTTGAATTCAGACCGGATGGGGACACTGGTCCAACCAGGGCCTGCGCACAGCAACCTGGTAGGCCCGCTCAACCCGCACCTGGCCCGGTTCAGACTCCAATTCCAACAGCAGTTAGAACCATTACTCCAGGAGATCAATAATCTGGCCTTCCTCTTCCCATTTGGAAAGACCCAACAATTGAATATTTTCGAGGCCATCAATATGTTCCTCCAGAGTCCAGACTCGACACTCCAGAGCCTGGACCTGACCCATAGATGACTCAGCATCAGTCTCGAAGGCTGCAGCCCGTTGCTCTGGCCCCTTGACATGCTGCCTGAGTTTCTCAATCTCTCGGTCATGCATCTGCAGCATGATCGAGATTGACTCTCACCTGGACCGGGTCTCTTCGATGGATGCATCAATCTTCTCTCGGAGTTTAACAAACGCCAAGATTAGGCTCACCTCTGCAGGTAAGTCCCCTGGGGCAGCTGCGGACATCTCTGTTGCTGCAGTGGAGGGGGGTGGGGTTGGGGGGGGTGTCCTTTGGGTGGGGGGGTGCGAGAGCCTTTGCCTTTGGTCATTTTAAAAAGCACCAAGTTGTTAAACATTGATGCAGAATGGCCAAGGCTACTGGGCAAAAACTATTTTAAGCAATTTAGCAGGTGAGGTAAGGGTGGGTACCCTAATTTGCCTGAGTCTTGGGCTGAGCTCTGCAGACTCAGACCTACTGGGTCACCACCATCTTGGATCTCTCGTTTGTTCTTTTTACTTCATTCTTCAGTGAACCCCTGTCTTTTTGGATTAACTTTAATTTTTGGTGAATTATGAATTTGCTAATTATAATAAGCTTCCTTACTTTGTTTCATTTCAAGCTGTCTATTATTTTCTAGGCATGGATCTCTAAATTTGGATGCAAATCCTTTGCCCTACAAAAGTAATTTGGCCAAGCCTTACTTGAACTATCTCCTTTTTGAAGGGTTCCCATTGGTCATTTACTGTTTGATGACCAATAAATGATTAAAATTTAGTGAGGCAAGATATCCATTCAACTGAGGTGGCTTATCACCTTTGATTTCAATTTGAATTTCCTTTGTCCTTTGTCCATAATAATTGATTGTATTATGATCATTCCTTCCCAACTGCCTTCTATCTGCATCATGTTTGATACTTTTTTTACCCGAAGTACATCTGGCGCTGCTGCCTTCCTCATTTGACTGAAAATATGACCAAAAAGGTTCTCTTGCGTACATTTGAGGAATTCCTTCTCCTTTTTAGCCCCTTAGTTTCTATTTGAATAATAGGTGCTGTCCATATCACAACTTTTATGTTTTTGCATCCTCCTACAGCTTACTTGCAGGTATGTTCGCCTCTCTGTTTCTCACTATGAAAATAAACACCAAGCAGGACAATAGCTCCTCTCTTGTTCCCTAGTTTGAATCAAGTTGATGAAAGTAAACCATCTCTTTCAAGTCCTGTTATAGAATATATTATCGTTACTGCTATCACCTTCCATTATCCCTTCCGTAACTTTCCCGAACATCTTTTTAACCAGGAATACTTGATGCTAAGTCCTCCCCTTGTTTCAGCCAAGTCTCTATTCATGCCATTATATCATAATTCCACAAGGTGACTTATGTCTTCAGCTCAACCTATCTTGTTCACTGTGTTTCGGGTATTTATTGAAATTAAATTTTCCATTTGTAATCCAAAACCATCTCAGTGTGCCCTACATTTCATTTCCCACACCATCATCTCTTCTGCTCCCTCTGATTTCTAAGCTCATCTTCATTCTGATACTGTTTATCCCTCTCAGTCCTCTATGTATTTTCCTCTCTCATACTTCATTTTGATGTTCAGCCCCCTTCAAATTATTATAAACCTTCTTGAGATTACCAGCTAATCTCATTGCAAAAGTATCAAGCCCATGTTGCAGTGTAACCAAACTGCCTCAAAGCGGTCCCTTCTACCCCAGAATTATTTTTCTGCACTCCACAAGTCAAAAACCTCCCTCCTGCACCAGTTCTCTGCAACATATTTAACCATCTTCTCTCTTTTTTCATGCGATGTCCTTGAAGTTCTAATCAGTGCTCAATTATGCAATGATACCACATTCAGGCAAGCAGAAGAAATATGTCCCAAGAACATCTTCATCTGGTACAGGAACTGTAGCTGAGCTTTTGGCACCATCAAGCAGCACCCTCTGAACTACCTAAGCAAGCCAGAGCTCTTCCTGTTTTATTTTACTGCTCCTATATACACAGACACATGCCTGTGGGAGAAATTCAGAGATTGCCATCTTAGAGGTCATGTTTTTCAATGTCTTCTTCAGCTCCTGAAACAGTTGCCTCTTGGAAATCAACCATTTTTATTATTTCAGTCTTGGTTCCAATATGGACATTGATGTCAGGATGAACTCTCATCCTGCAAAATATTCTGCACCAGTTGATAAGATCCTTTCCTCTGGCGCCAAGGGAGTAACTCATCAAGGGAGACTAATATTCATGGTTGCAAAATTGCATTCTTTCCTCCTTGGCTATTGTAATCCCAATCACCACATTTTTTTGTGGTCACACACTCAATTCTTTTTGTTTTCTATGCCTCTCTATGCAATTTCTTTCTGCCCCTGGGTACTGTGGATTTCCTATTGACTATATTCCCCCGAGGTGTCATTACCTTAACCCATATAAAGCACTGAAAACTGGATTGTGCATGCTCAGAACTGTCGGATTCTGCATTTTTTAACCCCTTTTGACCCAGTTGCTTGGCCACTCATATTTTGTCATCCTGGACTTCCTTAAGCTCAGGGGTGGTCATCTCTAGGAATGCGCATGCCAGGAAATCTTCAGCCTGTATGTCCTGAAGTAACCCTAGCTGGTTCCCAAGATTGGAAATCGTAACGTGACTTCAAGCAACTGGAGTTACTTCCTACACACATGGCTATCCAGGGCATTTAAACTACTGTGGACAGTCTATAAAGTAGAAGCCAATCATTTTGCTTAAAATTCGACCTAGTTTTGGGTGTAGTAAACCTCTTTATTTGTTTACGCTTTAGACCACTTGATGCAAACGGTCAAAGCAAACTCATTAAATGCATGAAAGAATCCGTCCATTTGCTGCTGAATGTGCTCCTTGGTGACATAATTAATCAGCATTAATATTGCGATGCTGAAGGTCATTGATGATTTCCCGTATCTAAGCTCCACTACTACCAGCAGTCTGTCACTTAATTCTGAAATCAACATGTACATTGCAAAAGCTGTAACTGTTATGCCCGGGCTAAATAATTCAGCATGGAACAACAACAAACTGATAGAAAGCACCAAACTGCAGGTCTACCAGGTCTACGTCCTCTGAGCACTCCTTCAGAGAAGTGAAACCTGGACAACACATGCTTTGCTTGAGACAATCTGAACAGTTTCTGACTTCCTACTTCAAACATAGCTTCAGAATCTCTTGGTGAGACCAGGTCACCAACTCAGAGGTCTTTGAGTATGGTAAATCCATCAGTGTGCACTCATAATGAAGCCACTTGTGTCATTACAGATCCTGCCACATTCATGGAATGGATGATGGCCATACATGCAAAGACCTTCTGTAGGTGATCAAGAATGTAGCGCTGGAAAAGCAAAGCAGGTCAGGCAGCATCCGAGGAGCAGGAGAATTGACGGTTTGGGCATATGCCTGATACATCGATTCTCCTGCTCCTCGGATGCTGCCTGACTGGGTGTGTTTTTCCGTCACCATACTCTTGACTCTGATCTCCAGCATCTGCAGTCCTCACTTTCTCCTTCTGTAGGTAATCTAGCCAGTGGATCACACTTGCTGAAACTCCACACCTCCACTCCAAAGACACTTGCAAGATGTGAAGGTAGTGGGTATTAGCATAAACAATTAGCATAAACAAAAGCTGACTGTTTGCAGGGATATTGAATGGAAAGTTCAACTGATTGAGAAAAGGGCTGAAAATGTGTTGCTGGGAAAGCGCAGCAGGTCAGGCAGCATCCAAGGAGCAGGAGAATTGACATTTCGGGCATGAGCGCTTCTTCAGGAATGAGGAGAGTGTTCCAAGCAGGCTAAGATAAAAGGTAGGGAGGAGGGACTTGGGGGAGGGGTGTTGGAAATGCAATAGGTGGAAGGAGGTTAAGGTTAGGATGATAGGCCGGAGTGGGATTGGGGGCGGAGAGGTCAGGAAGAAGATTGCAGGTTAGGAAGGTGGTGCTGAGTTCGAGGGTTAGGGCTGAGACAAGGTGGGGAGAGGGGAAATGAGTAAACTGGAGAAATCTGAGTTCATCCCTTGTGGTTGGAGGGTTCCTAGGCGGAAGATAAGGTGCTCTTCCTCCAGCCATCGTGTTGCTATGGTCTGGCGATGGAGGAGTCCAAGGACCTGCATGTCCTTGGTGGAGTGGGAGGGGGAGTTGAAGTGTTGAGCCACGGGTTGGTTGGGTTGGTTGGTCCAGGTGTCCCAGAGGTGTTCTCTGAAACATTCCGCAAGTAGGCAGCCTGTCTCCTCAATATAGTAGAGGCCACATTGGGTGCAGCGGATGCAGTAAATGATGTGTGTGGAGATGCAGGTGAATTTGTGGTGGATATGGAAGGATCCCTTGGTCCCTTGGAGGGAAGTAAGGGGGGGAGTTGTGGGCGCAAGTTTTGCATTTCTTGCGGTTGCAGGGGAAGGTGCCGGGAGTGGAGGTTGGGTTGGTGGGGGGTGTGGACCTGACAAGGGAGTCACGGAGGGAGTGGTCTTTTCAGAATGCTGATAGGGGAGGGGAGGGAAATATGTCCCTGGTGGTGGGGTCCGCTTGAAGGTGGCAGAAATGATGACGGATGCTGTGATGTATATGGAGGTTGGTGGGGTGGTAGGTGAGGACCAATGGGGTTCTGTCCTGGTGGTGATTGGAGGGGCGAGGCTCAAGGGCAGAGGATCTGGAAGTGGAGGAGATGCACTGGAGAGCATCGTCGATCATGTCTGGGGGGGAAATTGCGGTCTTTGAAAAAGGAGGCCATTTGGGTTGTTTGGTATTGGAGCTGGTCCTCCTGGGAACAAGTGCAGCGGAGACGAAGGAATTGGGAATATGGGATGGCATTTTTACAGGTGGCAGGGTGGGAGGAGGTGTAGTCTAGGTAGCTGTGGGAGTCAGTCGGTTTATAGTAGATGTCTATGTTGATTCAGTCACCCGAGATAGAAATGGAGAGGTGTAGGAAGGGGAGGGAGGAGTCTGAGATGGTCCAGATAAATTTTAGGTCAGGGTGGAAGGTGTTGGTAAAATGGATGAACTGTTCAACCTCCTCGTGGGAGTACGAGGTAGCGCCAATACAGTCATCGATGTAGTGGAGGAAAAGGTGGGGGGGTGTGCCAGTGTAGCTGCGGAAGATGGACTGTTCCACATATCCTACGAAGAGGCAGGCATAGCTGGGGCCCATGCGGGTGCCCATGGCTACTCCTTTGGTTTGGAGGAAGTGGGAGAATTGGAAAAAGAAGTTGTTCAGAGTAAGGACCAGTTCAGTCAGGTGAAGGAGGGCGTCAGTGGAAGGGTACTGGTTGGTTCAGCAAGAAAGGAAGAAGCGGAGGGCTTTGAGGCCTTCATGATGGAGGATGGAGGTGTATAGGGACTGGATTTCCATGGTGAAGATAAGGTGTTGGGAGCCTGGGGAGCAAAAATCATGGAGGAGGTAGAGGGCATGGGTGGTGTCCCGAACGTAGGTGGGGAGTTCTTGGACTAAGGGGGACAGGACAGTGTTGAGGTATGCAGAGATGAGTTCAGTGGGGCAGGAGCAGGCTGAGACAATGAGTTGGCCGGGGCAGTCAGGTTTGTGGATTTTGGGCAGGAGGTAGAAACGGGCGGAGAAAAGGTCAATAGAAAACAGCCACCAATGAATTCCGCATATTGTCAGCTCTCTGTTGTCATCACAGTGAATGTAGCAGAGATTGTCAGAGCAGATTGGGGCACCTGAGGTGGTATTTAACACAGACTTGTTGAACAAGGTGGAAAATGTTACCTTATTAGAGATAAGGCTGTCTGAGATAGAAAACCTTTATATGTATTATTTGATCGTTTACGTACCCTTAATTTTTATTTAATGGAATATGACTCCCTTTAATGTCAGTGTCCTGTGGTTGGTTAATTGTAATGTTATTCCCTTGGAACTAGTTAATTATTCTGATTGTACATGCTGTTGCCCTTGTTTTAAATCACTTAGCACCTGCTTCCCACACTGACCAATTGCCTAACCTCATCAATTTTTCGTTGCCATCCTGATAAGCAAACCAGTCAATGAGAATATCTGCTTCAGCATATATTCCTCTAATTCATGAATGCACTAGCAACAACAGGTTAGAGAAATTAATTCATGCCTCATCAAAATCCCAGCTGTTTGACTGGTTACTGCCACAAATTTGGAGTTTAAAAATTTAAAAAGTGAGATTTTGTTCCAATTTGATAACTAGATTTTACCTGCACTACTCATCTGTTACTTTACTGTGAATTCTCAGTCGCAATAAATTTCCCTGCCATGCTGTTTAGAGAGGTTTTTCAGCTTAGCAATTTTACCCAATTCTGTGCATTGAACTCTGATGCTTACTAATTATGATATTACACACCAACATATAGTCATTGAAATTATTTGATCAACATGCTCCTCAACAGCAGTCTTTTATTATCCCATTAAAATCAACTGGGGTATATGAGAAATAGGAGGTATCGTTGCCAATTGAAAATGTTTGGCAGCCCTGTTTATAGCACTTGGTACAATAACCTGAAATGGACTGAAAAAAATACAGACATGAAATTGCTTGCTGAGAATGTATCATCCAATAAAAAGAACTGTAAGCACTTCTTCCTCCCAAAAATGATGACATTTTGTCTTTAAAGTTACCTGGCTGATATAACTGATTTACTGGCATTCAGTGATTAGTAATTCACTTAATCCGTCAGCATTTTACCATCCAGTAAAGTGCTTATGAAAATAAACGTTATGTGTTATTTTATTTAATTTAATTTAATTGACCACTACCGTTGATGATGTGAATCAATTGGCTTTACATCAAAATTCTAAGTGTACACTTTTATTTAAAATGACATTGTGCATGCCATATAGAATGGCTAAAGGATTCTCTTTTATCTAGATAAATAACATTAGCATGAAAGAAATTATAGATTAATTACTTGTAAAATTAAGGTTTGCATTTTCCCATATTTGGACAGTTGAGTGTTTTTTTGAGTAGGCTGTGTGCAAATTGGAAAGCAAACATTTTGTTTTCTTTCTACTTAACACAAAATGATTTTGCACTCAAGTTTTATTGATTAGATTTTTAAAATTTCAATTAATTTTCATCATCTGCATTGTGAATACAAAAGGCTAAGCTGTAATCTGGCACTTTTGTTCTATTTTGATTTTTCTCAAACTTCTGACACACTCGGCATTGTGAATCCATTCTGCATTTAAAATATTGATACCCTTTTGACTAAGCTTTCTTCAACTTGTTCTGATGTGGAGTTCACCTCTAAAACAGGAAGCCTCTATACTTCAACAATGTTGACTAGTCTGATGAATGTTTCCATCATTGCTGATTTTCATCTCAGGTTGACTCTCTGTCCATAGCAATGTCTATTACACTAGTCAGTACAAAATTTCGTTAACAGGGTTTGCTTAACAAGTGTGGTTTCATCGAAGCAATACTTGGTCAACACACAATGTTTTATGCTGAAGCTTCTTTACTTTACAAAGGGTGAGAAATTAGCAAAAGATGCTGTCTCCCACAGACAGATTACAGAATGAATATGTGGAATTTACAGTACATTCAAAATCAATGAGTCGAATTTTCATTTCTATGTAAAATCAATCGATGGAATTTTCTACTACTCATAGTCAAAGATTGGGATCTTCTTTTCCATTCATAGTCAATGATTATGATATGCCTTAATTTTGCAAATGAATGAAGACTGAACCCTGGCGCATCCTTCTTTTATTATTTACTGTCCAACACAATGTTTCTTATCTAATTCCATTAGAATTTGTTATGCTTTTCCTTGGGTGGAGTTATCAGATGCACAACTGTCTCTGTAGCTGATATCAATCTTGCTTAATGATAATAAGCTGACAAGAAGTCCAGTTTGTCCATTTGGAATCATCTTGCCTATTTTATCTTCCCTCTTTAACTAAATACTTTTAACTCATCCCCTAACCATATATTACTTCAACAGATTCATTGCGGAAAGTCAAATCTCAATATACATAGAGAATGAGCTCTGATAGGGATAATCAGAAATAGACACCTAATGTCCTGTCACCATTGGCACAGAAACATTCCCCACAGTATCGACCCCAGTACCGACAATATCATTGTCATTGCTTATCCCGACTATATGAATGAGCAATTTCATCTCAAGCAAAATAACCTGAGACACAGTTGCTACATAATATCTAATGTCATGAAAACATTTGTAACTTTTACAGCACATTTTCAGTACAAATCAACAATAAAGTAAAAATACTACATTCTATTAAAATAAGGTCAAAGCTAAAACAAACATTCTTGAAGTAAATGGACAAATAAATACTTTCTCTGGTGAATGGATGAAATTTTTACTCCTATTCATGGCCAATAATTAGATTCTAAATCCCAGAAATTTAGTATTTAGTCACACCATGTGAAAAAGAAGGCAAATGGGATGTTAATGTTTATTGCAAGGAGAACAAAGTATAGAATTGGGAAGTTTTACTGCGGTTGTAGAAAGTGCTTGCAAGACCATATCTGAAGTACTGTTATAGTTTTGGTCTCTTTATTTGAAATGCATACTTAATCACTCCTGAAGCAGTTCAAAGAGGGTTCATTTGATTCTTTCCTTAAATGAAGGGCTGGTTTTTAAAAGAAATAATTTAGACCGATACCCATCGGAGTTTACAAAAAAGACAGTTGACCTTAATGAAACACAAAAAAATTTGAGGAACTGAATAGGAAGAATGACAAGAAGATGTTTTCCCTTCTGGGAGAGACTAAAATTAGTAAACATAATTTAAGTTAAAAAGTCTCCCTTTTAAGGCAGTGATGAGAATACTCTTAGTTATTAGTATGTGAAGCAAGTAGAGGCTGGATCTTTAAATTTATTCAAGGCTGAATTGGATAGGTTTTTAGTAGACAAGGAGATCAAGAGTTACATGTGCAGACAGGAAAGTGGAGTTTAGAGTCCACTCAGGTCAACATTCATATTGAATAATGGAGGAGCCTTGAAAGGCCAAATGACCTATTCAGGATTCTGTGCTCCTTTCTGCCTTCAGGTATCATGTTAATAAACCCTCAGTCCTATTATGTCTCCTTCAGAGTTTACATCCACTAACATATACCTCATTTACATCCATTGTAATTCATCAGAGTAGAGTCATCATGAATGTATCATAATCATAAATATACCATAAATGTTTATCATTTTTCACAGAAGTCTCACTGGAAGAAATCATTATGGTTACATTTCTTTTATCTATTTCCTGTGTAGCATCAATCTCTGAAAAGAAACTTCTGGCATTATTCCTCTCTTGAATCCAAATGGCACTTGTTCGATTATTACTTGAGAAACAGTAGCAATCTGTTCTTCATATACTATTTCATTTTTTGTGTGTCAGTTTCTTCTCCTAAGATATTATATTCAATGTTCAAACTGTGGTTTCCTTTAATGTACTTAAAAAATTGAAAACTGTGCATTTGCTTCTACTCCCACAAAAATTATATTTGACATATATACTGTAATTGTCCGAATTGCATCATTTATGTTCTGGAATTTATGTAAAATTTCCATAATGGCTTTTGCGTCATTGGATCAAAGAAATTACACACAAACTAACCAGTTGACAGATTAGAAGTATAATTATACAATTAATTGCATTTATATTGGTAGATTTATATTTAAAAACAATACAGACTGTAGGTGGATGAAGTTAGCAAAAAGAACTAAGACAGTTAATATGCAGAATGGAAAAATTGAATTCTGAATTAGTTGAGTCAAACTTAGGACAGCAATGCAAATGATATTGGAAAATACAAGGTGACAAAAGTAGGTGAGATCCTGGCAGAAATTGTCAATTAGATGGCGATTTTTGATATTTCAGCAGTACAATAGACATCTTTAATGGTGAACTAGATATCAGTCATAAAAGTCAAGTACAAGACCAAAGTTGTGTGCTATTGTCCTGAGCTTGAGCAGGCATCCATGATGGGGGATGTCATTGAGAACAAACATATGGTTTTGATCTACCAATATTGTGCTACAAGAAGTTCTGCCTCATGGATGACTTGAAAGCACTTGTGAAACACAATAAATTAGATAAATATTTGAATACCATGAAATCAAGATTTACAACATGGAGTTCATTTAAACTCATATAGCCCTTCTCAGACATATCCAGTGAACTAGCACAGCAAATATTGACAATCCAATACGTTCAAGCTCTTAAGTGATGAAAATATTGTCCTTTCTTTTTTTTTCCTCTTTACTTTGATTAACATCTATCAGTTAGATCGATTATTTGGAATACAAGACATTCTTGAAACTCCTTACCATAGACATTGTTTAGAAACTAGGGTGCAGCTCCTTGAAGTAGGAAAGTATGCTTTCCAAATGAATAAATTAATGTCCCTTTAGTACAAATGCAGGTTGGTGAAAAATTATGAAATTTAATAACAAAATGCAACACTAGGTTTGAGTCTGATAGTGCACAGCAATGTTGTTTATGTACATCTTGTATTCATATACTGTACGTTGAGGCTTGTTGTGACAATTTTAATCTTTGAAAGACGGGTTGATGTAAGCATCACCAGATCAATCAGTTAGAGACCAAGCCAATGCAAACTAAATTAGTCCACCTTACAGAACAAATGCAACATCATTTCTTAAAAGCAGAGGAAATCTTTATTTGAAAAGACAGTTCAGAAGCAAGCTACTAATAAAATGCAGTTCAGTGCTTATATTTGTGAGTCTACCACTGACTGACAGTTATATTTTCTCCCATTGAGGGCTTAACATCAGACGTGAGTCCAATTCTAGCTCAAGATTCACATGTACAAATTTAAGCAGATAAACCATGCTACATTTAGTACTGCACTACTCATGATTACGAAGACACAAAGTCACAATCCAATACCACTCCAGTCCTGGTTACTTAATTCACATTTGAGACCTTCATGATCTGTTCAGCTCAGACACTTTTGGGGAGTCTAATATTTAGCATTTGCTGATATATTTGAAACAATATAGTTTTAATGTTTCACTTTGCTACAACTCTATCTTATTTATTATGGTTATGTCCTCAAGGAATTTCTAAGCATGAAATTCACATGTTTAGAAAATTACAGTTTGCAACACACCAGAATTTCAAAATTATTTCAGTTTCAAAGATGGCTTTATCTATTGAATTTAACTTAAATAACACCAACCTCAAATTACTTTTTCCATTGGCTTTGTACTGGATTTTCCATTATAATTTAAATTTTCACTAATTCAACGTAAAATTTATTTTAATTCTATTCAAGGTGCAAATTTTATAAAATTCAATCATAGATTTTTCAAAAATTGAAGAGTCAACAATGTGCTTTTTTGAAGTCCAATGCAGGGCAATAAATCTTGATTTGTTAATCTAAAATTGGAGCAAATCACTGCAGTTTTTCAAAACCTTTTTCAATGACAATAATATGAACGTTGTATATATCCAACTTAAACCAGAGCGGGCATTCCTTCACCACAGATATGTTGTTTACACAGTGCCCGCCTCCAGCCTAACAAATATATTTTCTTAGTTTAGCCAAATTGACAACTTCCAGGTCAGACCCATGCTGAAACGATTTGTTTTGGAGAGCGTATTCTGTATTTGTCAAGTGAGCTACGTGATTTGTGTCACCTTATACAGTGCACTTTGATTCACTTGAGAATAAAAATCATGTACTGTACACAGGCATTTAACCACCAGACATACTGGAATGAAAACAGAAAATCACTTGGTTTGCCTATTTTTTTCAGATTGCGCTGTGAGAAGGAGTATTGGATATTTCGTTCCAGTTTTCTACTTAATACAGGAACATTTTGTTCGCATTTGCGTATGTCAGACAACAAGCTTCAACCAGGCCCCTCTGTGTTCTGATCTTTCAGTCTACGTAACCGATTTTGTAAGCCACCTCTGCTTGCCATTCAGCTTCATGCTGTCTTTGCCAATGGGGCAACGGGATCCCATCATGTAAAAGTAGTCCAGATGCTTAGTGTATAAACCAAGCAAATCTCAGGGACAAACAGGACAACTTTGGCTGCGCCGAAGTCATTCCCTGTCAGTGGGCGAACGGTCAAAAGCTCTTTCATAGCAAATGTTCCGCCTTTGGCTTGCTGATGAAGACTTTTGAAACAGATGTTAGAATTATTAATGCGTTTTGGAATTTTTGGGGGCTATGCAAGTTTTACTCTAAGTCCCAGTCCCCTGGGAACTCTGTCGAAGAGCTAACTTTGTAAAACTACAATTTGTATGTTTTTTTTAATCAGGGGAGAAAATATTCTTCGTCCTGTATTTTTTTTTCTTTGCGCACTTTCAAATGTTTGCATGACTTAGTTTATTTAAGCCCATTATGACTGTAACAGGAAAGAATATTTGCACTTCAGATCATTAATGCCTCCCAATCAGATTCAGTCAGATCAATTATGTTCAACTCCATTTGAAATCCATTGAATAGTGAACGATTTATGACCAAGTGTCCACTCAAACTTTCAGTATGCCAATGGCTAAATAACTAAGTCGTGTATGTTGACAACATTTCAGCCAAAATTAATTTATTTTTCTGCAATAATCCATTAAAATCCGATGTGTAGACCAATTTACTTACCTGTAAATGTTTCAAAGCCCTTACAAGGAGTTCCAGAATTTGCCTGAAATGGCTGGAAATCATGTGAGCAAAATCACTTAAACACTGGCATTCGGGTTATTCAGCCAAGGGCAATCGATAAAACATTGAATATCCCAGGGAACAAGCAAAATATAAACTGCTTTCCCAAGTTTTATTTGGAATCACTCAGTGGAGTACCGTGTGGTAAAAATTCGAAGTCAAACAAAATCTAGGATGTATTTTACTCATCGCTTATTTATAAATACAATACCTGTTACTTCCTAAAATATTCGCTTTTCTCTCGCAGATTATTAATTCAGTTGTCACAAGCTCTCTCATTCTCGTGCCTAAAATAAATGATTTTAAAACGGTGCTGATCAACTTTTGAAGACTTGGAGGAGTCTAAACCAGTGAATATTCATTTGCCTTTCATTCAAACTTTCTCTCTCCCGCCTCCCTTCCCTGAGTGGAGAGACAATAGCCCAAATCGTACGGGTGGCGTCTCTAATGTTTAAAGGGAGGTAGACTTTCTCCCATCACTGCAGACTTCGCCCGGTGTTTGAGCTCTGTGTTGAGATCATGTTCAAATGGCGCTGAGTACAGAGTGACTCACTGCAGGGGTGGGAAATGCGAATTGATGTGAACGAGAGGCTGCAGTTCGTATTTTGCCGTTTAAAAGTCTGCGTGGGAGAGCTCAAAATTCTGCCACTTCCAAATTAATGATCAATTCACTGAGTAGTCAAGGCCTACTCATCACTGAGACAGCTCAATGAGCTCAACCTACCGCGCAGCGTGAATGTCACCACATCCCCAGCGCAGCGCTGCGTCCAGCAACAGCAAGTGGCAGTCTCCAGCAAAACGCGCGGGTGGGGGATTGGGTGGGGGGAGCACGATCGGACACCATGTAGGTTGAAAGGAGGTGTGAACGGGGCTGTTAGTTCGTTAGAGTTAGTCAGCTGAGTGGGAAAACTGAAATAGCCCATCCTCGTAATTGGCAGCAATATGAAGGAGGGGGTGAAGAACGAAGAAAATAAATTATGGCGGTGTTTATAAACAGACCTCAGTCACCAAGATGACAGGTGCGACAGATGACTCGGCAATTGAGAATTCTCCGGCTATTTTATGGAATTGCTGGAAGTGTGCGTGACCATAAAGTTGCACATTTGTGGAGATGCTGCTTAATTATCGAGTTTGATCCATTAATCCCTTTATTTTGTTTTAAGCAGACACTGATGGCAATAGCAAACAATTATTTGATTTTATTTCTTTATGTTTGTTATAGATTTGTGTAAAACAAAACGCGGACTGTAATGACATCATTGTAGAACAAACTGGGAGGAGCTAATAATCTCTTTCTGGGGAAGAAGTTAACCCTTTCCTTCGAAGAGAAGTATTACAAAATTATTGCACACTGAGCTTGAGACTCTTTGAAAATCGTTCCCCTTTATTAAAAGGCACCACAGTAAAAAAAAATTATCTGGTTGTCAGTCCTGTGGAAACAAATGATCTCTATTCTGTCCAGAAGGTATCGTCATAGGAAACGATTAACTTTTGCTCTAATCACATTATTAACAGTCTTTTAAATGTTAGGACAGGGAAATAGATGTTCCCGCTGTTTTCGTGATGCTTACAGCAGACAACGTTACAACCCTTAAAACAAGTTGCGAAGTCAGAAGTTAAAGTGCCAGTTTGAAATGTAGCGTTGGAAAGGTGGCAAGGCAAAAATCACAACAGGTATTTCTGCTGCGGCAGGAGATGGAACCCAGCCGTGCTTGCAACAATCAGTTACCCAGTTCGAAAATAAAAAGGCGACTTCCTAACTTGATTTGTTACGGTAAATGTGTTAAGGGAGTCTGACGCTTGAGAAAAGAGAGCGAGTAGGTGTTTACACTAATTTTGGAGACAGAACGTTATTTGGGGAACCCCTCACCAGAGCAAGTCCTATCGGCAGTAGAGTTCTATAAATATAAAATGACAGCATCGTTAAAAAGGAAACACCTTCGCTCTTATTTATGCCGGACCTATTGGCGTGAAAACGAAATTAGTTCGAGGTGATGAGCATACGGGCTTGCAGAGGCAGTGGGACATCAGGGAAGGGTGCACGAGTTGATGTGGAGTCCTGAAAACGAACCGTTACTGAGTACCCTCAATATCTCTCTCCCCTCCCAGTTGCTGCAAGTTCCAGCACTTCTTCCCCTCCTCAGCCTGTTCGAGGGAGAAGGAGAAAGGCTGTGACATGACGCGAGCCTCATTGGCTCTGGTTAATTTTGGTTTCGCTCCTCCCTGTGTATTGGAGGGCTGGCGGTGTGGGAGGAACACCGATCTGACCAATGCGGTGCGGGAGGACCCCGGGAAGGGGGATTCGACATCACACGAGCGCCAACCAATCTTACAAGTGCTCTGAATTCACAAGCCAGTGGCAGCTTTCAACCAGTCGCGGTCTGTGGAAGTCATTACAAAGTCCCTCAGTTCACATAGTCGGGCGAACCCAGTACAATACTGCGGCGTTTAGCTCATCCCAAGGTGGAGTTGGAGACGGCTGAGTGCTGGTAGGCAGTTAGCTGTCAAAAGGCTGCAGGATGGAACAAGAGAGTGAACCCAAACTAATAGGAGGCCCCAATTTACACACACACACACACGCACATCGGGGTTAAGATTAAACCTGGAACCCAATCCCCCACCTCTAAACCACCCCACTCGTTCCCCAGTAATCCGATTATATGAGAGACCGGAGAAATCTGAAATCCAATTCATCCCGCAGCCCCCAGCCGAGTTCTCAATGAAAGCGGAGCGTTCTCCCCTCTGTTTCTCTCGCTCATTCTCTTTCGCCGCCTTGCACATTATATCGGAATAGCATTACATTGCAATGAGTTTCAGGTGGGAAAATACTGATAACACATCACCGGTCGGACGCCCTCTCCCACCACTGTGAGGCTTCGGTCAAGAGGATCTTTCACCTGAGTAAAAAAAGAACACACACGCACACACATACAAACATTCCCGAGCAAAATGTCCCTTTTCCTCTCAGTCCCGAAACTTGCCGGCGAACGGATGAAAGCGCCGTCACAGATCCGGCCAGGATCGGCGTGTTTGAAGTGGAATTGCCAGGCCATAACATCTGGAGGAGCTAGCGTGCACCTCAAAGCCCAGAGAGAGCACTCGTCCCGAATCACACATTAATCTATGTACACACACACACACACAGAACAGACAGCAGCATTCGTCGGTCACCTGTGGTTAAAACACCTCAATCCGAAACCACACACCGTCCCGGGCCGCGAAAACTGCAAACGCGCGAATTCAAAATAATAAATATTTAACAAGAAGCTTTATTTTCCCCAAAGTCTCTCCCCCAAAGCAAGCAAAAGGGCTAAACGTCATCTCTGCTTTTCCAGGCGGTCTCACGTTTCGCTGGGTGTTACCTAAGGTTAAAACACTTGTGTTAAAAAGAAACTTTTTAAATATATTTTTAAAAATTAAAGTTTGACTTCCCCACTCGCAATTATGACGGAATCTTTCAATGGAGAAAGTCATAGGTCTGAAGTGAGCACCAATCTCTGTCTGTGTGTGTGCGTGTGTCTCTGCGTGTCAGGGAATCAAAAGCTGAGATCCAAGTGGGAAATTTGATGTTTCCAAACTGATTGATTAGTCAGCCTTAATGTTACTAGAATCCTATCAATGGGAACATTAGAAGGTGGTGCTTTAAATGGTGCAGGCTGATAAATTAGCATATTCTTGTTTATCCATCTCTGTTTCAAGTGCGTGTTTGGGAGGGGGGGAGAGGCAAGAAAAGGGGTCGTGTCTTATTAAGAAAACAGGTTACTCTGTAGCGGATCATTGTGATTGAGGCGGTAGAAGAGGAAACTCGTAAGCGAGCGAGAGAGAGAGAGAGAGCGTCTAAAGAGAGAGAGTGTGTGTAAGGGGCAGAGGGATTTGAGAGGGGAGCGAGCGAGCAAGAGAGAGAGAGAGAGACTTGCCTGGAGAGAAGATGCAAGTTTGTAGTGTGCTACCCGCCCTCTGTCTCTTAGCTCTGGCTGTGGGCTCGGAGTGTGACGGGCAGATGGCAAGCCGGCTCCGGCGCTCCAAACGTGCCCTCCTCATGGCCCAGGATCACCGGCATGGCCCCGGGGCGGACTCCCCGGGATCGTGTGGCACGAGGTTGCCCCGTGGCAAGCGAGCAGTGTCCCCAGCATCTTCAGAGCACCCTCCCCGATTCCAGCAGCAGCAGCCGCCGTCGCCGCACCACCAGCACCAGCACCACCCGCAGCACAGCCAGGCCAGACTGCTGTATTTCACCGGGAAGGGGAACCAGCTGCGCCTCCGAACCAGCACCGAGCTCCCCAGGCGGAGGTTCACTGTGGAAGTAAGGGTCAGACCTGAAGGCGGGCAGCGATCTCCGGCTGTCATCGTGGGTAAGTGTCAGCCGGTCGAAGAAAACATCAACAAACAAAAAGAAATGTCAACCTAACTTTGTCCGCCTACATAGTGATAACACGCGGCTTTATTCTGTACACAAGTTTTGTTTCAACTGCTTTTAGATTCTGTCAATAATCTCTCATTTGTTAAAGAAAACGTGTTCAACAGATTTGACTCACTGGGCTAAAGCGAAACGCTGTCTTTCAACAGAACTGAAAATTGCAGCGAACTTAAAGATCTATTAATCCACCAGTTAACCCTAAATGTCATTGTGACACTCTGTAAATTGCGATCTTGACAGACCTCCCCGGGTTAAGAATGGGATGCTGTGCCTTCAGTGTGCATCAAAGTTTTTATTGTCCTAAAACACATCTTTCGCTTGATGTGACTTTCTCAGCCATTCCTGATACCCCTCCCTCTCTCACATACACACACATCCGCACGGTGCGTAACGGGGCCACTTTAAGCATCCTGATTCTATGAATGGTTTAAGATATAATTTTGAGTGAGGCGCGACGTTCTGCCCGCGCTCGCAGTGAAAGTGCTCGGCGCCTTTGATCCCGATCGCAGCCAACAGAGAGCGTAATCCCTAACTGAAAGGATCGCACAGTCTCTCTCTCTCTCTTTCTCTCTCTCTCTCTCACACACACACACACACCGGGGACAATGTTTTGCCTTGAACTCGTGAAAATGATTTTTAAAAACCCCTCACAGAACTTACTATCACAACCACTGCAAAAGCTGTACCCCAGCGCTCCACAAAATAAACAGAGCGGAGATTTCTCAACCCTTTTCCAATGCATTAATCTAAGCCACAAATAATGGAGTGAAGTTTGAGATGCAGCACATTGTTTTACGGTTTACTGTATTAGCTTCCCCGGTTTATCATGGGTTTGAAGCAACTGACTTTTCTCTTGCACTCTCAACCTGGCGTTGTTAACTTCTTTTTTGCGATAAAGTATGAGATCTGTCATACGACAACGTTAAACTTACCTTCATTTGAGTGGGGGGTGGGGGGGGAATCTCATCTGTAAAATAACCTGAGGTCAGTGCCTAAGGAGTGACTTGTTAATGCGCCGAATCATTTGGGAGGTCGGGAGATGATCTGTTATCTCATCGCGTGTGTAATCCTGTTTTCAATGTGACATTATTGTTTACGTCTGTGTTCGTGCGATACTATCTGGGAAACGAAGGATCGCGCCTCCTCCCCACCCCCTCAGTGAAGATTTCCCTCACGTTATGACTCTCTCTCCGGCCTCTCTCTCTCTAACCCCCCATCCCCACCCCCGTTGTGCGGCAGAGACCAGCTAAGACCCTGGAAACACCACACACACACACACACACAGATTCCGTCTGTGTCTTCACACGCGGAGCTGTGAACATTTCTCCCGTGTTTCATCCCTCAGACGCGTGTGTTTTCAGCAGTTGGCGCGAATTCTGTTCGTGTTCGACAACAGTCAATGCGCACCTTAAAGCTCGCTGCACTCACCAAATAAAAAACAACACAGACAGACTGACCAGTCACTCCCCTTTCATACGGTACAGTGACAAAATACGCTGACGGGATCTGAATCCGTTTGCAGAATGATGTCATGTTCTAATGAACAGTCTCATACCTTCCACGTCCTGTTCTGATATTGCGTTAGATCTATTTAGATTCGCATTGGGTGGCCAGATAAGTCGGCGGCGTGTGAGAAGCTTTTTAAAAATTATTTGTTAGTGTACAACTGAAACTGTCAGTTTGTTCACTGCCAGGGAATCACCTACTCCAGAAAAATAAATAAATAAAACTGCCCTTTGAAATAGCGAAGTAAGACTGGATTTCTTTTTGGGGACACATTTTATTGACAAAAGGCATTCATAATCGGCTGGTAAATGTCTGGGAGGTGATGAGTTTATTTTTCAGTCAGGATTTTGTTTTGCTTGTTAAAAGACTGTCAGCTAGGCGCTGCGCAGGACAGCTTTCGAGGATCGCTCTAACGTGTTTGCTTATTTTGAAGGGCTTGCTGCTTTAAAACAAAAAAAACAGAGGCTTTAGATCGGAAAATCGAGACTGTTTTTGTATCTCCCGTGCGGGATTTGTTGTCAAAACAGGCGCCCGCTCAAAGCGAGGGCACTCGCTCCAGCGCTGACGACAGACTGGATGGCGGAGTCGCCTCTATCAGCTCACGGTTTTGACATTATGCAACAGCTCTCGGCTCTGCGGGACCCCGGTGGTAGGTGTTCGAGAGCTTCGGGAGGGTTCAGACTTGACGTGGTGGGGATATTTGGAGGGAAAGTGCTAGGGAAAGCAGCACCAGTTCCGAGACTGCAGCAGGTCAACAGAGGACAGGGATTAGGGGGCGTGAGAGGGGATGGGAAGGGGGAGGGAGCTTCGTGGGCGTGAGGCGTGACCATCAGTGAATATTATTTCCCCGACCCGGCAGAGAGAGAGAGAAAAGAACGGATTCTTTGAAACACCCAAGAGTCCAAACCGCGATTACAGCACAGGAGAGGACAGGGTTTTACCGACTGCAGTAACCACAGATTCTTTCAATCGCGTGGAAGGAGACTTGTTCTGAATTGCGAACAATAACAGGATCGGCTCTTTTGCGACCCGGGGACTGCACATCCGCTCCTTCCAGACCAGAGAGTCACAGCAGTATTTGAATTCGGGTCACAGGGGGACAGATCGGGCACAGGACGCTGTCTCTGAGCAAGGGAGAGGGCGTGTTGCGTCCAAACCTCAACACAACCAGAAAGGGTCTCAGGGCCATGACGGGAGGGTTCCCTGTTTGGGTCACCCGTTAGAAAAAGGGACATCCAGTCTTCACACCCTCACCATGACTCTCCAAACCTTTTCCCTCCCTGGTTGGTGGCCTCTTCCCCCAAGACAATGAGAAACCCAGCCTCCCAGGGTGAGTGGGAAACGTCCTGTTCTTTTTAACCCCTTCTGCCGCCCTGGATACACACACACACACACAGCTCCGACCGATGAACTCCAGCCCACACGCTTTCTGATGCGCTTTCCCTTGGTGGAACCGCGGGCAGGACCAGACGGTCACAAGGTTTAGGGAAAGGAAGGCGGGGGCAAGCCCTCCTGACTGACACCCCCCCCCCCCCCCTCTCCGAACAACAGCCCCTCCCCAGAGAGAAGGCTAATCCCTCCTCCTGACATACAGCGCGCAGCTCGATCACTCACACACACACACACAGCCTTATTGGAAGTTGCCGATTGACTGCTCGATTGGCAGCGGGACCGGGAGGGAGTTCTCGCTGAATACCCGAAACCCAGCAACTTTTGAGAATTTCACTCTCTCTCCATTCCGATGCTGCTAAAAACCTGAAACGGTCACAAAGAGCGAGAGAGGAAAAAAGAAATTGCTGGAGAAACTCAGCAGGTCTGGCAGCGTGTGTGGAGAGAGAAACAGGATTCACGTTTCTTAGTGTGGCACGACTTCTTTATACCTGCAGCGTTTCTTCTGAGGAAGGCTCACTTGACCCGAAACGTTAATTCTGATTTTTCTCCACAAACCTGCTGAGCTTTTCAAGCAATTTCTGTCTGAGTTTCTTTTCTGTTTGTTTCAGGTTTCCAGCATCCGCAGTTTCTTTTTTCTCTTTTTGTATTAAAACGGACTGGAAAGATTCAACAGTGCAGCGTCTATGGAGAGAGCTAATGTTTCAGAACAATGTGATCCGGTTCCTCTCCCCGCAGACGCTGCGAGAGTTTTGAATGTTTCCAGCACTTTTTAAAAATTTCCGTTGTTCATTTGCTCTTTCGTTATTCACTTTAAGCAAAGCCTCCAAAAGATGGGGGATACAGCACCTAAATGGGGTTCTGATTGAAATACAAAAGACACACTCCCAAGTTCCAGAGGATGTTGCAACCATCAGTGAGAATTAGATTTAAACCTCAAAAAAGAGTCGCGGTGGCAATAAGTTTGGGTATATTTAAGATTTCACCACGAGGAAACTGATAAGTCCCGCCAATTACGTGGGGAGGTTGGGGGGGTGGTGGGGGTGGAGGTGAGGTAAATAAGACATGCATATGAGAATTAAAGAGAGAACAGACTGGACAACTGTCATTATTTGGCTGACTGGCTCTCCATTATCTGCACTTTCGGTTTTTAGTTCCCAGTAAGTAGGGATACATGTCCTGTCCACAAATGAACCAGGTCAAATCCAGTCCAGTTAGCTGCTGACCCACCAGTCTTCTCTCTGTCATCAGGAGAGTAGTAGAATCATAGAGATGTACAGTATGGAAGCTGATCCTTCCATCCATTCGGACCGATATCCTAAATTAATCTGGTCCCTTTTGCCAGCATTTGGCCCATTTCCCTCCAAACCCCTCCTGTTCATATACCCATCCAGATGCCTTTTAAATGTTGTACCAGCCTCCACCACTTCCTCTGGCAGAAGTAAAATGGTGGAACATGTAATAGTGCTATGAAGGGGCCCACGATAGCAATAACCTGCCTACTGGTGCTCAGTGTGGCTTCTGCTAAGACCATTAAGCTACTCTAGTCATTACAGCCTTAGTCTAAACACAGGCAAAACAGCTGATCTCAAGAGAAGTAAGGTTGACTGCCCTTGACATCAAGAAAGTAGTGGGCGGCACGGTGGCACAGTGGTTAGCTCTGCTGCCTCACAGCGCCAGAGACCTGGGTTCAATTCCCGACTCCGGCGATTCTCCCCGTTTCTGCGTGGGTTTCCTCCGGGTGCTCCGGTTTCCTCCCACAGTCACAAAGATGTGCAGGTCAGGTGAATTGCCTGAGCTAAATTGCCTGTAGTGTTAGATAAGGGGTAAATGTAGGGGTCTGGGTGGGTTGCGCTTCGGCGGGTCAGTGTGCACTTGTTGGGCCTGTTTCCACACTGTACGAAATCTAAAAAAAGGAGTTCCAGCAAAACTGGAACAAACAAGAGGAAGAACTTTCCACAGATTGGAGTCACATCTAGTTCAAAGGAAGATAGTTATGGTTGTTGGAAGTCAATCATCTCAGTGATAGAACACCATTACAGGAGAGCCTTGTGTTAGTGTCCTGAATCCAACCATGCCCTGGGACAAGGGTATAAATCAAAGTTCAACAACTGGGGTTCAAGAGAGCCTGCTGTGCTCGGTTTGTGGGTGGGGTAACCTTTTTGGGGTTGGGAAATGATGGCATGGCCAGGGGCCTAGACTAGGAGTATCACCAGGGCCTGTGATTACAATACCAACCCCAGGCCCAAGCATCTTCGGTTGCTTCATCAACAACCTTCCTTTCATCATAAAGTCAGAAATATCGCTGATGATTGCACACATTTGAAACCATTTCCAACTTCTCAGATACTAAGCCAGTACATGCAGCAAGACCTGGACAGTTGGAGGATTTGAGCTATGGGGAGAGGCTGAAAAAGCTGGGGTTGTTTCTCCTGGAGCACCAGAGACTGAGGAGTGACTTTATAGAGGTTTAATAAAATCATGAGGGGAAGAAATAGCATAAAGAAACAAGGTCTCTTCCCTGGGGTGGGTGAGTCCAGAACTAGAGGGCATAGGTTTAGGTCGAGAGGGGAAAAATTTAAAAGGGACCTAAGAGGCAACTTTTTCTCGCAGAGGGTGGTGTGTATATGGAATGAGCTGCCAGAGGAAGTGGTGGAGGCTGGTACAATTACAACATTTAAAAGGCATCTGGATGGATATTTGCATAGGAAAAGTTGAGAGGCATATGGGCCAAGTGCTGGCAAATGGGACAAGATTAGGTTAGGATATCTGGTCAACATGGACAGTTAGATTGAAGGGTCTGTTTCCATGCTATACATCTCTATGACCTTATAATATTCAGTCTTGGCCTAATTAATGACAAGTAACATTTACACCATAAAGGTGCCAGGCAATGGTCATCTCCAGTAAGAAAGCATTTAGCCACCACACCTTGACATTCAATGACATTATCTTAGTTGAATTCTCTACTATCAACATCTTGGGGATTGGGGAGTGGAGGTTGGGGTAGGATTGAGTTGTACCATTGGCCAGAAACTTAGTTAGTTTAGCATATAAATATTCTGGCAATGAGAACAGCTCAGAGTGAAACCTGTGGTGAATAATTCACTTCCTGACTCCAAGAGCCTAACCACCATCTGCAGGCCACAGGTAACTAGTATGATGGAAGATTTTTAATATGCATCAATGAATGCAGCTCCAACAACACTCAAGAGGCTCAACACATCAAAGCAGCCTCCATGATAAGTATTCAATCCACTAATTAAACATTGACTCCCTCTACCCCTGTTGCATGGTGGCTGGAATGTGTACATCTGCAAAGTGCACTTCATCCCGTCTCCTTCAACAACACCTTCCAAATCCATGACATCTACCATCTAGCAGGAAATATGGGAATAGCACCATCTGCAAGCTCCTTTCCCCAAAACCAGACACCATCCTGTCTTGGAATTATTAGAGCTAGAAAATTGTCCAGTATGGAAACAGATCCTTCTGTCCAACTCATCCATCATGACCAGATATCCTAAATTAATATAGTCCCATTTACCAGTATTTGGCCCACATTCCTCTAAATCCTTCCTATTCATGTACCCATGCAGATGTCCTTTAAATGTTGTAATTATATTATCCTCCACCACTTCCTCTGGCAACGCATTTCATACATGCATCCCCTTTGCATGAAAAGCTTGCCCCATATGTCCAGTTTATAGGTTTCTGTTCTCACTTTAAACCCAAGCCCTCCAGTTTTGGATTTCCATACCATGGAAAAAAGACATTGGCTATTCACCCTATCTATGACCCTCATGATTTTAGAAACGTCTGTAAGGTTACCCCTCAGCCTCTGATGCTCCGAGAAAAATAGCTTTAGCCTATTCAGCCTCTTTCTATAGCTCAAATCTTTCAACCCCAGCAACATCCTTGTAAATCTTTTCTGCACACTTCAAATTTAACAATATCTTTCCTACAGCAGGGAGACCAGAACTGAGCGCAGTATTCCAAAAGTGGCCTAACTAATGTCCTGTACAGTCAAAACATGATATCATAAGTCCTATACTCAATGCACTGATCAATAAGACAATCGTACCGAACAGATTCTTCAGTATCCTGTTTACCTGTGACTCTGCTTTGAATGAACTATGAACTTGCACTCCAAGGTCTTGTTATTCAGCAATGCTTTCCAGGACCCTAGCATTATGTGTATAAGTCCTGCCCTTATTTGCCCTACCAAAATGCAACATCACAATCTGAATTAAACTCCACCTGTTCTAGGATCATATATCGGAATTCCATTTCCAGTATTACTCTGAGTAAACTGACTGCATCGGCATAAGAAAATAACTCGCCAACCTCTGAAGGCTGACATTTGGGCATCAAATACTAGCTTGCAATATCCAAACCCAATGAAAGTAGAAACAAACGGATAATCAATAATCCCAATTCTCCTCTTTTCCCACTATTAAATACATTTATGGAAATTAAGATAATCAGAACTAATGGCAACTAATCCAATTTATAGAATCAAATTTGAAGTAATACAACAAGAGTAATAGAGGAACGATGAATTCCATTCAAAGTTAGTGTTTGCAATTCTTTAACTGAAAGTGCATATGAAATGGATGACAAATGCAGTGAGAAATATTGGTTGAAATTTAAGTGAGCAAATGTCTTACTATTTTGAGAAAATATTACAGTGCATGGTTGGCCTTGATGTCCCTCAGAGACAGGATACATTGCTTGCTTTAAGTAATATTCTATCTTGCTAACTCTGTCCAATAATCTCCACAAGTAGAGATAAGCTCACCTATACTTTTGATCAGGACAGTGCAGTCTGTTAATTTACATAATTGAGAACTGAGTAGTCTGATTTGCAGTTACCCACCTGGAGGTTTACAAATGTAGCAACTACTATTCGGGGAAGGAGGAAGAGTGAAATCATGGGAAATGCTAGAATCTGTTATTAATGAGGTATTAGCAAAGTACCCAGAAAATCATTAAATTGTCAGACAAAGCTAACATGCTTTTATGAAAGGAAATTATGTTGGACAAATTAGAATTTTTTGAGGATGCAACAAATAAAGTAGATAAAGGGAAACCAGTAGATGGTGTCAATTTTGATTTCCAAAAGGCATTCCATAAGTTGCCAGAAGTTTATTTTGTAAGATTTGGGCTCATGGAGTTGACTTTAATATTTAATATGTTTGATCGATCAGAGATTGATAAACAGACAGGAAACAAAGAGTTGAGATAGATTAGGCATTTTCAAGTTGGCAGGTTGTAACCAATGGAGTATAATCATTATGAGCACCATTGCTATTCACAATCCATGCAAAGGCAAAGAATCAGAATAATATATCTAAGATTTTCACAATACAATTGGTAAGTATAAATGTTACAAAGAGGATATAAAGAAACTACAAAGAGGTATGGATAGGTCCAATGCATCAGCAACAAGGTGACAAGTGAGTATAACATGGGGAAAAGTGTGATTTATCACGCTGATAGAATAAATAAACAAATTGTTTTTGTGAAAGGCATCGAATTTGAAAAGTGATATTTGGGGGACTTGGAATATATGCCGACAGGACAACAAGAACTTTGGAAGGCAAATGGTACATGGATATCACAAGCAATTAAGAAGGCAAGTGGCATTGTGCCCTTTATTGCAAAGGAGTACACAAATAAACAAATCTTGGTGCAATTTTACAAGACTTTGTTGAGAATGCATATAGAGAACATTGGTTCTATTTTTAAGGAAGGATATACTTGCATTTGGGATGGGACAGCAAAACAATATCACTGATGTGGTCCCTGGGATGAGACAATAGCCCAAGCAACGACACTTGAAGAAATTAGATACATGCTCTAATTTAACAGTTTAACACTGAGAGGTAGTTTTCTCTGGCAGAGGCACCTAGAACATGGGAGCAGCATCAAGGAATAATGGATTGGTCATTTAGGACTGAGATGAAGAGAAACTTCTTAAATCAATGGATTTGAATTTTTGGGTTTCTCCATACTGAAAGGTTCTGGGTGTTCTATAATTGAATATATTTAAGACCAAGGTAGATAGATTTCTAGTCTCTTGGGGAAGGATTGATATGGGGAGCCACTAGGAAAGTAGAGTTAAAATGAAGACTAGCAAGTACACATGTCGTAGAGTCATAGAGTAATACAACATAGAGACAAACCCTTCTGTGCAAATCATGCACCAACCAGATGTCCCAGTCTGACCTTGTTCCATTTGCCAGCATTTAGCCTATATCCTTCTCAACACTTCCTATTCATATCCACATCCAGATGCCTTTCAAATGTTGGAATTGTACCTGCCTCCATGACTTTCTCTGGCAGCTCATACCATACACGCACTGTTCTCTGCATGAAAAAGTTACCTTTCAGGTCCTTTTCAAATCTTTCCCCTGTCACCTTAAACCTATGGCTTCTAGTTTTGGACTGCCCTCACCCTGGGAAAACAAACAGACCCTGTTCATAGCCCTCATAATTTTATAAACTTCAAGAAGGTCACCCTCAGCTTCTGAAGCTCCAGGGAAATAGCCCCAGTCTATTTAGCTTCTAAATGTTTTTTTTACATTAATTGCAGTGACAATTCCAATACATTTTTATATCCCATATGTGCAGATGTTAAAGAGGGCTGTGATGACAGCCTCCAGGAATCATTAGCCCGACAATATACAATGCCCTGACTCATAGCTGAAGTGGAGGGACTGAAGAGGTAAGGAAAACCATATATGAGCTTTTTCTTACCTCCCTACCAAAAAAAGTGATAGACTGCTTCATCAGAGTAATAATTTCTATTTCCCACATCAACAATTCTCCAGCCTTTCTGGATTAAAATTGTCACTCGGTGCGAAGTTAAGATAATGCTGTACTTCAGATCCATTCTCATCATATCAGGTAGAACTTACTAACGTACAGACCAAGAAGACATTGTTCTATAAATTCACAATTTAATGCAGACACTACAGGCTTCTAATCTAATTCATCAGCATAACACTTTTAAAGCAAATATTATAAAGGAAAATGGTGAGATAGGCCAACCTACCCTTCAACAAGAACATGGCTTAGTTGCAACATTTCCGAATTAGATGGATAACAAATGGCCATGAAACAGTGCAGGATGAGCAACAGAGATAATCTTTAATATGGGAGGACTGAGTCATTGGGAAAGATTGATAAAACCAGGACTCTTCAATTTATAAATTAGCGAGTGAGAATAAACTTCATAAAATGCAGAAAAGTGAAAGTTAATCTGGTGTACTGTTTCAACTTTAAAATGAAGCTGTAGGAGAAAGTGGCACACTTATAAAGAAGTAAAAGGCTAGTCCAAGTCCCATGTGGGAAATGTGTTTTCTTCACACGAAGAATGATTCCAGTAACAATTTTCTGGATAGGGGAACAGATGAGTGCACTTTAGAATTGCCATGAAGCAGTTGATTTTGGGTATGAACAGAGGTTTCTACAGAAGGATGAATGAGATACAGTTGGTTCTGACATAATGCAATAGGTTGGTTCTTGTGCAATCTCTCCTTATAAGAAAAATGCGCAATAGCTGCACCATTTAAACTAATGGGGCCAGAATCACATTATAGCCAATGCAGTTAAGGAAAGTCCATGTTCTACAAATAATATCTAAATTCTTCAATCATATTAAAGCCAATTTAAGAAATACGCGTTAGGGCAGAACTGACTGCATGTCAATTGGTTTTCTTTATCTGTATTTAACTTAGTGAGTGCAGAACAGCAACATTCGAAAAAAAGTCCCATTAGCTCTCTTTGAACTTAGTGAAAAATTGTCAAAAAGGTATTAAACTCTGATGAGATTTAATCAGATAATATTGACAGTTTGAAAAATGTCATTTTTCTCCTGGGAATCAAAGCCATTTTTTGTAAGTTAGCCTAATATTATAATTGTAATAAAACACATTTCTGTGCTTTTACTGAACTGGAATAGATAATACTGGGATTTAACTGAGAGATATGGTAAAGGAGATGGCTATGACTCAGATCATCATTGGGCACTTTGATTGAAGATATTAGGTTTTGGGTGTGCTTTTACAAGCTGTTGCTTCTGATCAAGAGTTTAGGACCTCACATGTACATTTATCAAGTCAGCACTTTTCTTCCTTTATAAATAAAAAAAAAATCAGTTTATCAGTTGTAGGAGTTCTTATAATGGTTTTAGACCAGTTCCAATTCAGAGTATAAGCAAAGTCAAAGTCAAAGTGGAATGGATCCATTTCCTTCAGAAAATCTCTCACTGCTGCAAAAATGTTGACGCTAATTGGTTTTCCAAAGTAATTGCAGCTATCTTGCATCTTAATATCAAAAATTCATTGCAAAACTAAACTGCATCAATAAACATGGTCGTCCAGAGACATTGTATTTTGTTCTCTCTCAATCATAAAAGAAAGAAAAAAGACATAAATTTACTTTTGGCCTTTCACCAACTCACTATGTACCGACATGTTTTAAAGCTAAAGAGATACTTTTGATGTGTCGTCATGGTTGAAGTATTGGAAGTGTGGCACTCAAATTGTGTACAGCGAGCTCTGTGACTATATATTCAGTTTTAGTGACATTGATTGGGATTAATGTTAGGCTTGACAGTTGAGATAATTTTCCTATTCTCTTTCGAAACAGTGTCAAGCCCATCTGAGAGGATAGAGTCTAGGTTTAACATCTCAATCCAAAAGACAGTATAGCACTTCCCTTTTCTACACTGGATAGTCAACCAAGTGTGAGACTTGAACCCGCAATATTTTAACTCAGATGCAATAACTCAGCCTTGACGATATGTTCTAGCTTATATATTGTTTCTAGTGTTTTTGTTTGAAACAAGCTTTTCCTTTTCTCCTGTTGCATTTGAAAAAGTGTTGCACTCTGACATGAATAACACACATTATCACCTGAACATCTCACATTAACTTGCTACTCACCTAATCTCTGCTGACTATAAATTATTTCACACAGATTCCAAAACATGGTGGAAAGAATTTTTATAATACACAATGATATCATGCTTGGATATCGCACTACCAATCACATCAGTTTGTTTATTTTTTATTTTATTGTTAGGTTAGATTTAAGGGGCAGCTTATGACAATAGTTCAATTGAAATCTTTTTGTGGTGGGGACAGTAGGTTAATTTGAGATTTTGATGTGTGGGTGTACCTGTTTTAACTCGAAAGTGTGTTTAACTAGCTCATTATATGCCTAGTTGAATACCTTTTGAAGCAGCTAAAAACGTTTACTGTTTATAAAAAAGCTAACATAATTTAGATTTTAAAGTGTCATTGTTGCCATGGTAACTTGGATTGCAAATATACTTTAACCAGCTTTGGCGTGGAGTTGTTAAGTTGATTAGCATAGATGCAATTAAAATGAAATTCAATCCAGGGGATGAGACAAAGGAATAGATGGATATATTGATAGGTAAAATGGAAAAGTGTGGGAGGTGAATCACGTGGAGAATGAACACCTGACAGACTTATTGTCTTGAAAAAAAAAGACAGGACCAACATCAGGCAATGTAATGTTAATATATAACTGAAGGAATGCCCCATTTCAGAATGCAATATTTTTGCATCAATTCTATCTGATGTTACAATTTAGGTTTATCTTTTGTTTTAATAAAAGTTAAGCTAAAATTCAAATCTTGCATTGCAGAAGTTGTTGGAATGTTAACTTCTTCAATGGAGTTCCATCAAGATGAATATGAGACAATATATTTTGAAAATAAGAATTGGACGGCTTCATTAATTAGAAGGTGTATGTCTGTGTGCAGCAGATTAAACTGTCTAGGTACAAATACCTCATTCACGAAATGTAGCATCAAAGGTTGGCGAGGCTATAAAACAAACCAAATAAAGCATTTTCCTGATTTCTAGCAGGCTGAAATTATTACATTTAAGATGTAGTTGTATCAAGCCTTGTTTAGATCACAGTAAAGAGTAAAATGTGCAGTTCTGGTCACTATCTTAACAGGATATAAAGGCACATGGGTGCAGAAGATTTATTTTGCTTCCTCCAAGGGCGTTCAACACCTGACGTTATTGCAGCCTTGATCCATACATGGAAAATAGCTGAGGTGAGATTGACTGGCTTTGACATCATGTGGCATCCTTGACTTTATGTGGCATCAAGAAGCTTAAGCAAAACTGAAGTCACTGCAGATCAGGGGGTTAAAGTCTGTACTGGTTGGAGTCTTACCAAACACAAAAGGATGATGAACGTATAAACAAGGAACAAAAGTAGGTCACTTGGCCCTCCAAGCCCCTTGATCTAATTTTATCTTCAACTCTACATTCTTGTCTAACCCCTGAAATTCTCTCATCCCCTTGATTGTCAAGAATCTATTTACCTCTGCCTCAAAAATATCTACAAGTTTTCTATCCATTGGTTTTTGAGGAAGGGAATTTGTAAGACTCACAATTCTTTGCAAGAAAAATGTTTCTTTTTCTTTAACTCTGCTTTTAAATGGATAAACCATTTAAATGGATAAACTATAATCTCTAATTCTCCATGCTCCCACAAGAGGAAACATCCTTTTCACATGCACCCTGTCAAGTCCCCTCAGAATTTTATATATTTCAAATAAGTCACTCTGAATCTTCTAAATTCCAGAGGATACAGGCTTAGCATCATGAGGCAATCCACTCATTCCAGATATTTGTCTAATAAGCATTCTATAACTTCAATGACTACTGTATGCAGTAGTCCAGATGGGAGTCTCGCCAATGCCCTGTATAAATGAAGTATAATTCCCCTGTACTTGTATTCAATTCCCCTTAGAAAAAACATAACATTCCAATATGAAAGGATGTTGGAGCGGGAGGGGGAAGATCCAGTTGTTGTGGTCCACGTTGGGACTAACAACATAGGCAAAGCTAGGGTGGAGGACCTGTTTGGGAATTATCAAACACTAGGAAGGAAATTGAAGTACAGGTCCTCAAGGATCATAATCTCCGGATTATTGCCCAAGCCATGTGCCAATTGGCATAGGGATAAAAAAATTAGGGAAGTAAACACGTGGCTAAGGGATTTGTGTGGGAAAGAGGGAAAGAGAGAGGAATTGCCGAAAATCAGCTGGAAGCAGAGCCTAGCAGGGAAGACAGTAGAGCAAAAATGGCAGGAGTTTGTGGGTATAATTGAGGACACAGTACAGAGGTTCATCCCTAAGAAAAGAAAGATTATCCGGGGAGGGATTAGACAGCCATGGCTGACAAAGGAAGTCAGGAAATGTATCAAAGAAAAAGAGAGATCCTATAAAGTGGCCAAGAACACTGGGAAATCAGAAGATTGGGAAGGCTGCAAAAACAAACAGAGGATAACAAGGAGAGAGATAAGGAAGGAGAGGATCAAATATGAAGGTTGGCTAACAAGTGATATTAGAAATGATAGTAAAAGTTTCTTTCAATACATAAGAAACAAACGACAGGCAAAAGTAGACATTGGACCACTTCAAACCGATGCTGGAAGGCTAGTGTTGGGGGATAAGGAAATAGCTGGAGAACTTAATAAGTACTTTGCGTCCGTCTTCACAGTGGAAGACATGAGTAATATCCCAACAATTAAAGGGTGTCAGGGGGCTGAGTTGAGTATGGTTGCCATTACAAAAGAGATAGTGCTAGAAAAACTAAAAGGTCTTAAAATTGACAAATCTCCTGGCCCCGATGGGCTACACCTGAGGGCGGTGGCTGAGGAAATAGTGGAGGCGTTGGTTGAGATCTTTCAAAAGTCACTGGAGTCAGGGAAAGGCCCGGATGATTGGAAGATCACTGTTGTAACCCCATTGTTCAAGAAAAGATCAAGACAAAAGATGGAAAATTACAGGCCAATTAGTCTAACCTCGGTTGTTGGCAAAATGTTAGAATCCATCGTTAAGGATGAGGTTTTTAAATTCTTGGAAGAGCAGAGTCTGATTAGTACAAGTCAACATGGATTTAGTAAGAGGAGGTCGTGCCTGACAAACCTGTTGGAATTTTCTGAAGAGGTGACAAGTAGGTTAGACCAGGGAAACCCAGTGGATGTGGTCTATCTAGACTTCCAAAAGGCATTTGATAAGGTGCCACACGGGAAGCTGATGAGTAAGGTGAGGGCCCATGGTGTTAGAGGTGAGCTACTGGTATGGATTGAGGATTGGCCGCCTGACAGAAGACAGAGAGTTGGGATAAGAGGTTCTTTTTCAGAATGGCAGCCGGTGACAAGCGGTGTCCCACAGGGTTCAGTGTTGGGGCCGCAGCTGTTCACGTTATATATTAATGATCTGGATGAAGGGACTTGGGGCATTCTAGTGAAGTTTGTCGATGATACGAAGTTAGGTGGACAGGCAGGTAGTACTGAGGAAATGGGGAGGCTGCAGAAGGATATAGTCAGTTTGGGAAAGTGGCCCAGGAAATGGCTGACGAAGTTCAATGTGAGCAAATGCGAGGTCTTGCACTTTGAAAAAAAGAATACAATCATGGGCTACTTTCTAAACGATGAGAAAATTCATGAAGCCAAAGTACAAAGGGATCTGGGAGTGCTAGTCGAGGATTCTGTAAAGGTAAACATGCAGGCTGAATCCATGATTAAGAAAGCGAATGCAATGTTGTCACTTATCTCAAGAGGGTTGGAATATAAAAGCAGTGATGTGCTACTGAGACTTTATAAAGCTCTGGTTAGGCCCCATTTGGAATACTGTGTTCAGTTTTGGACCCCACACCTCAGGAGGGACATACTGGCACTGGAGCGTGTCCAGCGGAGATTCACACGGATGATCCCTGGAATGGTAGGTCTAACATACGAGGAATGGCTGAGGATCCTGGGATTGTATTCATTGGAGTTTAGAAGGTTAAGGGGAGATCTCATTGAAACTTACATGATAATACATGGCTTGGAAAGGGTGAACACTAAGAAATTATTACTGTTAGACGAGGAGACTAGGACCCGTGGACACAGCCTTAGAATTAGAGGGGATCAGTTCAGAACAGAAATGCGGAGACATTTCTTCAGCCAGAGAGTGGTGGGTCTGTGGAATTCATTGCCATGGAGTGTAGTGGAGGCCGGGACACTAAATGTCTTCAAGCCAGAAATTAATAAATTCTTGATGTCACAAGGAATTAAGGGCTACAGGGAGAATGCGGGTAAGTGGAGTTGAAATGCCCATCGGCCATGATTAAATGGCGGAGTGGACTCGATGGGCTGAATGGCCTTACTTCCACTCCTATGTCTTATGGTCTTATGGTATTTCCTGATTATTTGCTGCATCAGGACAGTAATCTTCTGTGAGTCATGCAGTAGGACATCCAGATCTCTCTGTATGTTAGACCTTTACAACCTTTCACCATTTAGACAATGTGCTTCACCTTTATTCTTTCTGCCGACATGGAAAATTTTGTACTAGATACTAGCATGTCACTTAACCTATCTACATAAATTATATAGGACTCTATGTCCTCTTGTAAAAAGTGAGGTCTGCAGATGCTGGAGATCAGAGCTGAAAATGTGTTGCTGGTTAAAGCACAGCAGGTTAAGCAGCATCCAAGGAACAGGAAATTCGACGTTTCGGGCCAGAGCCCTTCATCAGGGCTCTGGCCCGAAACGTCGAATTTCCTGTTCCTTGGATGCTGCCTAACCTGCTGTGCTTTAACCAGCAACACATTTTCAGCTCTATGTCCTCTTCACAACTCATTTCCTCCTATCTCTGTGTCACCAGCAAATTGAGTTACCATGCCTTACCATACCTTAATCCAAACCATTTATATAAATTGAAAAGAGTTGAGGCCCCACACTGACTCCTGTGGCACACCACTTCTGCCATCCTGCCAGCCTGCAAAGACACATTTATGCTTACACTCTGCTTCCTCTTAGCCAGCCAATCTTTTATCTGTGCTAATACGTTACCCCCTAACCATGAGCTTTTACCTTTGGCAGTAACCTTTGATGTGGAACCTTATCAAATGCCTTTTGGAAATGATGGTTATGCTTTCATTCAATCACCTCAGTCTCAGGACTTTACCAAATAAGTTCTTCCGTGTAGACTCCTTTGCCTAGTCATCTTCAGCTGCTTCATTAATGACCTTCCATCCAGCATGCATTCAAAAGTGGTGATCATTGCTGATAAATTTATAATGTTTAACATCATTTGCAAATCCGACAATCCTGAGGTATTTCATATGTAAGTGCAGCAAGGCCTTGAATGTGCATGGGTTCATAAGTGGTTAGGAATGTTCAAACTACGCAAGTGCCAAACAATGACTATATCCAATGAGAGAGAATATAATCAACTCCTCTTGATATTCATTGGCATGACCACGACTGAATCTTAATCAACCTCTTGGAAGATACCAGTGACCAAAACGGAACTGGATCAGTCTCATAAATACTATGGCTGCTAGATCAAGTCAGAGGACAGGAATTCTGTGGTAGTTAACTTTCTTCCTAACCACCATTAACTCCCCAACCCTCACACTCCTGTAAAACCTGTTCATTGTCTACAAGGCTCAACTCAGGAATGTGTTGGAATGCTCTTCACGTGCCAAGAGGAGTGCAGTTCTAACAGTGTTCAAGAAACTTGATGCCTTTCAATCAAAGCAACCTGTTTGACTGGAACCCCATTAATGACCTTATAACATTCATTTTTTCC